>NC_135411.1:10774976-11047476 GCF_051991245.1 Festucalex cinctus | reverse complement strand
ATGCTTTGAATTTGTCATGGAACAGCTAATTGAGCTAAAGGTTTGGAGACCGATCAAAGTGGGGCCAAGGAATGGGTTTTACTTATGACACCAACTATCTTGGCAACGTCAAATTAGCCTGTAGCATACGAGTCAACAAGTAACATGATTAGCATCACCGTTGGCTAGCTTGTCAGATGTTGCCTCGCAACGTGGGAGGAAAACCACGGTGAAGGAGGACACTGCAGCGGCAGGAGTGTTGTCGTCGTGCTCCGCTAATGGGATTTAACGGGGGGGAGCGCTCCCCGAAAGGGGGCGGGATGGCTGCACAAAAGGAGCTTTTGAGAGCGGCTGGATGCAGATAAAGCTCGAATCTTAACTCTCACACAACAGCGGAATAAATGTCGCTATAAATTATTCCGAGGCCGATTAGAAGAGTCAGATGCGGACTCTAATCCATTTCAGTAGAATAATTAATACCGCGCACGCACTTGAGCGAATGTAAACACTACTCAGATAATTAGGGCTCAAGCAAGTGGTGCGGTTCATTCATCTCTATTATCCGTGGCCCAAATAAATCGTCCTTCGTCACTATATAAAAAGAACATGAAATCTAACTGCAAAATCATGGGTAGAATCACAAAATAAGAAGACATGGGAAGTATGTCATTTTGAGCCCAATGTGTCCATTTCCAGGGGTCTGTGTCATAGCGATTGTGCACGATTGTTACCAAATTCTCATAAATTGCTACTATGACTGATTTATCCAAATTGATTAAAAAAAAAAAAAAAAAAAAAGGTATCACACTGTAACAAGAAATCTAATTGCAGTATCTATCATGTGTGCTTGAAATTGCAGAAGGTCGGCCATTTTTGTTTGCAGCAATCATTTTAGGGTCATTTTGTCCAGTTCAAGTGTTGTTCAACGATAAACTTGTCCAAGACTGATGACTACCAAATTTGTACCAAGTATAATAAACAGATGGCCCATGCTAAATTGTGAAACGTGAGTTTTTGAGCATGGCAGTTAAGTTTGCTGACTAAACATACAACTCAAAATTCTAAGTAATTAGCATGACCTGGGATTTCCCATATTAAAAAAATATATATTTTACATAGCAATATCTATCATTAGTAGACCCGTCGAAAGATGAACTCATCCTCAAGGTTTGCCTATTTGGTACCAAATTTGCCACTTGTATGCTAGACAGATGGGTGATGCTAAATTGTGAAAAACTTTAGGTTTCGTCAATGTGTATGGCATCCTTTTCACAATGCGGGGAGATGGTGATGTGAAGCCACTGCATATTTCACAGCACACATCACACTGATCTATATTCAACTTGCAGCACTGCCAGGAAAAAGCCTCCAGTATATATATATAACACCTAAAGATACGCTCCATCAAGAAAAAGATGGGGCTTGACAGAAATTCAACGTTATTGACGCAGGTGCACTCGTGCAAGAAAGCTACAGCACATTGTGGATAAATACAATGTAACTAGGTCACACAAATAAATATTTGTACGCTCTGGCTTATAAACCACCTTTTCACCAAAAGAAGTGCAAGTTTTTTTTCTCCTAGCTGACTACATGACCGACTGACTGACTGACTGACTAACTAGCCAAGTGACTGGCAAACTGGCAGTTGAACTAAATAACTGATTAACTGAACAAATAACTTACTGACCCACTAATTTATGAACTGATTAACTGGATGACTGAACAATTAATCAACTGTCAAACTGTCTAAAAAACAGACTAACCAAGTAACTGACTGAGAAACTGACTAAGTGACAAACCAGCTGATTATGTAACTAATCAAATAACCAATTGACTGACTACCTGACTAGCTAACTAAATGAATGATTTACTAAGTAACTAAGTGGATTAAATAACTAATTAACTAAAAGACTAAGCAACTAACTATTTTATGAACTGATTAACTGTGACTGAATAATTCATCAAATGACGAACTAACTAATTGATAAACTGGACAACAGGCTGACTAATGGACTATCAAAATAAAAAGACGGAGCAACTAACTGACAGTATGACAAACTAGCCAACCAATTATGTAACTAACCAACTGACTAATTGAACTAGGTTCCCAACTGACTCACAGGACATGCTAACTGACTGACTACCTAATACTGTACCTAACGAACCAGTCTTATCTTAATGACTAACTTACCACCAACCCACTGAGTGACTAGCTAACTGGCTAAACAACTAATGTACTAGCTAACGGACCAACCAACTGATAATCAACCGACAAAGTAACTAAATAATTAACTGGCTGGTTAACTAACCAGTTGACTAAATGACTGAGTGACTAACTGACAAAACACATTAACTACCTAATTACCTAACTAACTGACTGCATAAAACTGTAATTGGTAAGTCAAGTTAGCAGGTGTGGTTTGTCTGTATATGTATGTGTGTCGTGCAAATAGCATCAGAAGAGAAAAAACATTTGTCAGCGAGACAGGCGGGATGCGGCATTCCCCGAGGTCGCTTCAAGGTCAGCTTCCCCCCCGCCCCCCTCCCCAGAGGAGGAGGCGAGCATCTCGTAAACAACACAGCCATGTCGTAGATAAAATGCCAACGAGTGAAAATATTTTGACGTGAAATCAAAGAAAGACAAATTACACAATGTGTCCAATTTGTTCGACAGTGTGCTTGGAGGAGGCCACGTGTGACAAAAGTTATTGTGGATGATAAACGTCCACATGCAGCATTTTACTGCTTTACAAGTGTAGCCATAAAACTATGACAATACACTTAAGTGTGTTGAATAAGTGAGGTGTTTTGTGTGTGTGTGTGTGCGCGCGTGTGTGTGTATACGCTGCCCATTAAAGCACCATTGTGCCAGCCTCTGTTGCGTGTCGGCTCCCCGACCGGGGTCAGCGGCGGCTTAGCGAGGAGAGGCGGTATGAGAGTACACCCTCTACGGTTCACACGCACACGCGCACGCACGCACACACACTGATGGAGCTTCCACACTCACACAAAAACACACGTGGCAAATACAACCACCACAAGGCAACAGAACATTTTGTAACAACTAGTAGAACTTATGCCCAGAATGGAACTGAGACTATGGATGACATAATGGCTTGTCTTTCCCCAATCTTATCTTTGGGGCCCTCCTGTGTTTGTGTGTGTTGGCCAACTAGTCATTGAATGCATCACGAGTGTCTTTTGATGGCATCTCGAGGTGCTTTCGTGGCAGGCTGGTACATTTGAGCACCGATTCTCATCAAGCTAATAAAAGAGGGGGGGGGGAGTATTTTTCTGTGGCTAAGTCAAGATAAAGTCTTAAAAGTTTGGAAGTGATAAGTGTCTTGAAATTTGAGAGGCAAACGGAGAATTAAGAAACGGAAAATTAAGTAGCAGACTAAGTTTATCAAGATAAGAGCGTCCTGGAGAGATAAATGAGCCCTATTATTTAATAATGTCTTAAATCCACTATCCGTACCTTCTCTATACTCTGGCAACGAAATTCATATATTCAGAATCAGTGGAGTGCTAGCTTGACATGAAAGTTTGAAGAAGATTGTTGAGAATTTGGGACTGTTCAAGCTAAAATAAACCCCAGACAAACTGCCATTATGTTTATTTTGTGACATGATGAAAATATAATAATCCTAATAGGAAAGGACAGCAGCTGGTCAGAGTATCATGACGGAACCAGAACCTGAGCTGTGGCCCGTGGAATCTTGTCTCGGGAGATCACGTCTCAAGCATCACCACAGGCTGTTGTCGCGACCAGTCATCAGCTAGTGAGTGGTCTTCGCTGATATTTGACCTTGAGGCTACAAAACCCTTTCTCTAAAATGTCCAGTGACGTCGCATCATAGGGATCTATTGTCCAACGCTAACTCGAAGACACAAACGAGCGTCACAGATGCCTTGGCAGAGGTCCACGCTATAATGAATGACATTACAGAGCCAACAGAAGCGTTGTTAATTCACTCGCAACTCGTTTGCTGTCTAAACAACACAAGCTCTAAGCTACGGGAAATGAGCGATGTCAATGCGTCCCTTCACTGCAGCTTATTCAGATCCATGCAACACAGGCTGGAAACGGGAGTTCAGAACATTCAGGGACAGACAAAATAGTAATCAAAAACTGACAAACAATTCATTGATGGTAAGTATTCTGCGATAATATTCTGCGATAATCTATTCAATTGTATTTAGTGGTTAGTTATATGTATTTATCGTCATTTATTTATTTATTTTATTTATTTATCATTTTAAATTATTTTGTTATATTTCTTATTTATTTTTAATTTTATTGTATTTTTTTTATTATTTATCATTTTTAATTAGCAAAAGAACTGAATTAAAAATTAGAATAACAAACACAATATTTGAACTTAAAGTTTGCCCGCCCCTGATTCAGCTAAACAATTAGCAACTGATGCTATGATTAGCACCTCCCAATTGTAGCGTGATGACAGGGAGGTGTTTAACAGTAAGGGACCAACACACCTTAAGTCAAGTAAAAAATGAAACAAAGCATCCTACATGCTATTTAGCATAGCATTATTTATGGATATATCTTAAGCTAAGCACAAATAGCACTAGCATCCATTTCAAAGGCAAGGCCATTTCAGCCAATCAGAGAACAGAAGGAAGTCACTTCTGATAAAAGACCGCATAATGGAGGAAAGGGGGAATCATTGTATTAACGGCCCCCACCGCCCCACCAAAAATAAATAAATAAATAAAAGAAAGAGAAGAATAGGAATGGACGCCAGACAACAGAGGGTTACTTGTGCCATGGGCTTGAACTTGAAGAGTTTCGGGTGGGGGTGTTGGGATTTGGCGCATCCAGCTGGCTGATAATGAGGCCAGCCCTCGCACCCCCTCCTCACGCCACCCGCTTCTCGTACGTGTCCCTCGGCTCACAATTAGTCGCTAATGAGGGGGGAGGGGTATTGTGGCCGGAGAATGTTGACTGTTCAGTGTTATCGCCACCCGACAGATGCCACGGGTGGCCGGAGATTACGGAAATCGGAGACAGTAGATTGTGCTGAGAAATCTGTGAAAACCAGGCGGCATTGAATGCATCAATCAGAACAAGAACATAAACCGCAACAATGGTGCAAAACAAAAACCTTAAGTTTCAACCTTCTGTATTATTCACCTATGTTATGTGGACCTTTCCGGAAGTAACTTTCTTCTACTTTCTGATTCGCTAAAATGGCATTTAACTGGGTTTATTGGATTTATTATATTTGTTTTGCTCTGCCATGGCTGACAAGCAGTGAGAAACTTTTAGTAGCCTGACATACACCTCTAAGCGGTCTCCAAATAGCTGGAGCTCATGGAGGAGACTCAACTCCCAACATCCTTCCCTGCCTTTATAATCGGGTGAGCCCATTCCCTTTTTCTTACAGTCGTTCGTCTCCTCTTCCTCCTCACTAAAGATATATTTCAAAGTCTTTTCATTGAAAAGATGAAAAATCCATATTAGCGAGTTGCAGCATACTTGCACCTGCTCATTGTAGCAACCATTGCTAACTTGAGCTACATTAATAAACACTGCCAATGGACATTTGACTTAATTTCTATGATCGACTATGGGGGAAACTCTTGATCTATTCACCATTTGTCATTTTCTAACTATTTTTATTCTCTTTGACTGTTGCGAATTCCAATTTTCACACCTGTTTTGCATTGGCACAATGAGTGTTTAGGAGACTGAGGACAACCGGAAAACTGAGCGTCACAGCAAAGTGACAACTGTGGAGTAAAGACAGCACATCATTTAGCGCAAACTTAGCATGGAGCAAGAATCTCCTGTGGCTGCCAAAACTGCTCTTCAGTTTAAACACATACATACACACATTTTTCCATTGTCTATTGGGTGTTTGCTTTGACATGTTGTCATGTATTAACAAGCCTGCAAGTCACAAAATGTCATCTCCCGACATTCACATGTATTTTACGAGATAAAACTCATCACCGTCAGGCTGGAGAGCCTTTCAACCCGCCTTGTAAATCCCGACAAGTAAAACAATGCGACAGTTTCATGCCGTCTCGCATGTCTTCGCGTCAACAGAACTCTGCGTCATCCCCCGAAAACACGACTCGCAGACGTTAATATGAATTTATGTCTACCTTCAGGACACTGGGGTAAAATTTCGTCTAACATAAACCAGTTGAAGCCGGTTCAAAGAAAGTTAATGTGATGATGTGGCACTGTACTGAATTATAAATGGTCGGCGTGTATTTATGTTCAAAGGGAGGATGCATGCAGTGTATGTGTGCCACTGCGGCAGGGAGTCTCCTCACTCATTGGCGGAGTCTCCCACACACACACACACGCACACACACACTCATAAAGCAGCACATGCTAACTGGGTCAATGAGATTCTCTCACGTTCTTCTACCAGCTTTCGATAAGCAATCCATACTCGAATTTCCTGTGAAGTTGTCGATGTGGGGGCCGAGGGATATTTGTGTTTGGTGAGCCGTATGTACCACATGCACGTGTATCTGCTACACCAGGTGTGTGCAAAGTTTAGTCGGCAGGTAACTCACAGCCACCGAGCATTGACATCGTCAATAATCTGTAATATTTGTTGCATTCATTTAGCCATTGTATTTAGTAGGGGTGTTAAAAAAAAAAATCGATTCGGCGATATATCGCGATACTACATTGCGCGATTCTCGAATCGATTCAATAATCGGCAAAATCGATTGTTTTTTATTTTTTATTTTTATTTTTATTTTTATTTTTTTATTTTTAGGATTCACACCTTAAGCATGGAAGAATGTTATATGAACGGAACATTAAGCCTTAATATTTTATTTCAATGCTGTTCAAACATGAAACAAATTACAACCTCTATAAGACTGAAATTTCAGATAAATAAATAATACATTTTCATATAAATGTTACACTCTACAAGCTTACTGATTAGTATTTTCTAAATTTGAATGAGAAAAAAATCGCAACAATCGACTTATAAATTCGTATCGGGATTAATCGGTATCGAATCAAATCGTGACCTGTGAATCGTGATACGAATCGAATCGTCAGGTACTAGGCAATTCACACCCCTAGTATTTAGTTTTCCCTCGCTGCTTTGCGGTTCAGTTATTGCGGCTTCATTTATTTTGCGGGTTTTCATTTGTGACCAGCTATTTGCAGTTTTACCACGCTTTTTTTTTTGTAGGTTTTCGTTCTAATTGTCTTCCTTCTAAGTCAGACCAGTCCAAAAGATCTCTCTCTCTCTCTCTCTCTCTCTCTCTCTCTCTCTCTCTCTCTCTATATATATATATATATATATATATATATATATATATATATATATATATATATATATATATATATATATATATATATATATATATATATATAATTGTTTATTTTTTTAAGGGAAGATTTGTGGGTGCGTTTGGAAATACGTTTGGAATGAGCGCACTGCTTAACTCACAGCATTCGGAAATTCAGTACAATGTTAAATGTGCCGTGATTCAGACTGCACTGGCTACCCAGTGTGTCAGCCAGGCCAATACAGTCGAAGGAAAGTAAACAGTTAAAGCACGAGGTGCTGATTATAGACTGTGTTCCGAAATTTATCTATTTTAACTTTTTAATAACATTAAAAGGAACCCCGGCTGTCATGACAAGTTAGCTCTATATTATTTATTTGGTTGTTACTAACATAGCTATTAGATTCATTTTTCAAAAATCATTTCCAGTTTAGTACATTTTGTAGAAACTTTATTTAGACGTACGCCGCCATTGTTATTTACTTTTTTTTTTAAATAACTTTATTGACCAAATTGTAATCAAAAGCCAAATATGTCAAATACAAAACAAACAATCAGCACACAAACAGTAAAGAAAAAGGGAAAAAAAAGAAAAGATAACAATAATAAAATAAAATAAAAGTTGCCAGGGGTCTTAAACTAAGAAACATTAAAAATACCGAAATGAGAACAGAAAATCAAGGTCTTGACAGCCTTCTTATTTTTGGAAGTAGAAATGGACTGAAAATATACATCAATCTCTTTCATAAACAGGAAAAAATAGGTTTCGATTTTGCACGTTTACATTTATGAATATAAAACTTAGCAAGATAAATTAACAGATTAATCAAATAATATTCTTTTTCAAACGATCTGTCATAGTTGAAAACCCCCAAAAAAACATTCGGTGAAGAAAGCACAAAATTACAATAGATATTGTCCAAAATAAATTTGCAAATGTCTTGACAGAGCTCGCCATTGTTATTTATGTCGCAACGCATTCCGTGCGTAGTAACGTAGAATGGCAGTGGTTCTCTGCCGAGCAATGTGAAACGCCAATAAAGAAAGCAAGGTAAGCCTCTGTTACGTTCCTAAAGGGACGATCAAAACTCTTGAATGACTCTGTTGAATGACGAGAGCACCGCACCGGGGACCGTGACTCCTGATCCCACATTGTTTCTTTTGGAACGCAATGAGGTTTACCTTGCTTTGTTGATAGGCATTTCACATTGCTCGGCAGAAAACCACTGCCATTCTACGTCACTACACACGGAATGCGTTGCGACGTAAATAACAATGGCGTACGCCCAAATAATGTTTCTCCAAAATGTATTAAAATTAGGGGTGTTAAAAAAAAATCGATTCGGCAATATATCGCGATACTACAGCACGCAATTCTCGAATCGATTCAATAGGCTGCCGAATCGATTTTTTTAACATCCATTTTTGATGGAAATATATTCAACAAAACGTCTAACTTTCACACTTTAAGCATGGAAGAATGTTATATTAATGGAACATTAAGCCTGAATATTTTATTTCAATTCCCGTTTGTTACATACAGTGGCTCACAGTTATAAAGCTGAACTTTCAGATCAATAAATAATACAATTTCATACAAATCTTACAGGGTACATGTACAAGTTTACTGAAAGGTATTTTCTAAATTGAGTAAAAAAAATAAAATAAAATAATAATCGCAACAATCGACTTGTAAATTCATATCGGGATTAATCGGTATTGCATCGAATCGTGACCTATGAATCGTGATACGGATCGAATCGTCAGGTACAAGGCAATTCACACCCCTAATTAAAATAGAAATTATTTTTGAAAAATGAATCTCATAGTTATGTTAGTAACAACCAAATAAATAATATAGAGCAAACTTGTCATGACAGCCAGCCGGGGTTCCTTTTAAATGTATTCTTTTTAGTTTAAAATGGCTTACTTTAACCAAAATCCTGTGTCGCATTGTAGCCAAAGGCACAAACAATCCTTGTGGCTTAGTGCAACTTTTTGCAGTAAGTTCTTGAAACTGAAAAAAAAAAAGTCAACTTCTGCTTAGTACTCCGTGGTAATTCGCAGACGATTAGGGAAGGTATCACCCGTGAAAGGTTTGAAACTTTGAAACATTGCTAAATGTACAACAAAGCAGCTAATCACGAACTTTGTTGCATCGCCCTCGCTTCGCCCCCCATCTTCATCATTACGACAGCCTTGTTCGGCTTTTTATCCTTTGTGTATTCGAATCGTCTGAAGGTGCAAATGTGAGTGTGAATCACTGTCTTTACACGTGCCCTGCGATGAGCTGACCTTTTCAGGGTGTACTCCGCCTCCTGTCCAAAATCAGCTATGATAGCCACCAGCTAGCTCACCTGCTACCACATTCGTGAGGATAAACCTTTAAAATGAATACGTCTAACTCGCTATTTTTTTTATACAGATTTTCTATTGGATTGTATTACATCGTGAGCGTGTATTGGCCTTGTTATAGAATGTGCTGGTTGGTGGGTGTGGGGGATGCAGAACTGGAGACAGCATTTGTTTTTCTGGGACAAACCTTAAGGGAGAACCTACCGCCAAAAACCTATCCACTTTCCTGGAGTCATCCTGCAGTCCCATTCATCCTAACGTCAGCCCACGCAGGACAGGACATAGTCGCTATGCATATACTGTATTACATATGACTACAACACCATTTCTAGACATATGCTAACTTATACTCAACAAAAATATAAATGCAGCACTTTTGTTTATGCTCCCATTTTTTTATGAGATGAACTCAAAAATCTAAAACTTCTTCAACATACGCGATATATCACAATTTGTCCCAAATATTTATCACAAACCAATCTAAATCTGTGATAGTGAGCACTTCTCCTTTGCCGAGATAATCCATCCCACCTCACAGGTGTGCCATATCAAGATGCTGATTCGACACAATGATTCATGCACAGGTGTGTCTTAGACTGCCCACAATAAAAGGCCACTCTGAAAGGTGCAGTTTTGTTTTAGTTTTATTTTTTTGTGGGGGGGTCTGGGGACCCAGGCAACCAGTCAGTACTGCCCCAGAAAAACAGTCGTCCCCAGAACCCTCAAATAAAACTAAACTGCACCTTTCAAAGTGGCCTTTTATTGTGGACAGTCTAAGGCACACCTGTGCATGAATCAGGTTGTCTAGTCAGCATCTGGATATGGCACACCTGTGAGGTGGGATGGATTATCTCGGCAAAGGAGAAGTGCTCACCATCATAGATTTAGACTAGTTTGTGAACAATATTTGAGGGAAATGGTGATATTGTGTAGGTGGGAAAAAAGTTTTAGATCTTTGAGTTCATCTCATAAAAAAAACATGGGAGCAAAAACAAAAATGTGTTTATATTTTTGCTGAGTGGATAAAGAAATTTGAACAGAACTATTGCTTCCTTGGCGGAGTCAACAAAAGTAGCAATAGAGAGACAGACATCCAGGGCTGTACTCTGTTAAGGACATTTTCAGAAAATGCTGTCTTTCCTTGTGAACAAATGATCTTCTTGCTTAGGAAGGATTCATGGGGCACAATCTTTCGTGCCCGTAACATGTCTCATAACCCGTTTCGTGCCGATTTTGGAGTGTCTGTCTGCGTTGTCCTTTCTTTGCTATGTAGGCCAGCGGTCACGTCACATTTGCCCCTTGTTTGTTGCTAGGCAGAATTCGTGAGGCACAATCATTTTCTTAATGCCTGACTTCCTGTACATATTCACTGCCCGTGCTCTTTGTCTGCTATTGTAGGGCATCTATGTAGGGCACGTGTTTGTTATTGGGCAGGATCGGTAGGGGAATGTCTGTCTAACTTTCTGTACATGCTGACTCTCCCTGTCCCTTGTCCCCATGTTGACAAGGTAACACCGTAGTAAGCGTGACTGGCCTACTATATGTCAATTTTTAATTGGGATTTTGGGGCACCAATTATTGAATTTTGCCTACAAACAAGTGGTGACATGACCTACAAAAAAAAACTTTGCTGCGGTGTATGTCGTCTGTATCCCCGGGAGAGTTTGGCGCGCCACAGTTTTTATTTTCGCTGACCTCTTTAGCCCGCTCCAGCTCGTTGTGCAGCGCCTGCTTGGAGATCTCCACCTCGATGATGCGCTGGCGCAGCTGCTCGTTCTCGTCCTCGGCCCGGCTGCGCTTGTCCTCCACGCTCTCCAGCTCGTTGTGCAGGCGCACCGACACGTCTTTGGCCACCTGGGGTCACATGACCACACAAATTGAGCCAAATCAAATCGTTCCACTTTAAAATGTTCCGCCATCGTATTGCAGCCCGCGTGTCAAGATACTTATCAAATAGTCTTTTATTGGGAAGGTGCACACCCCTAATATATGTATAGACGCACTGTCACGTCACTTATAAATGAACGCACAAGTTCATAGTACATCGAGACGAACTGAAACACACACACACACAAACTCTGACACCTTAAGGTCCTGCTCGAGGGCGCGCAGCAGCTCCCCGTCCACATGTCCCGTCTGGGCGGCGCGCAGGCCCTTCTGCTCGGCCTTCCTCAGCCGGTACTGCAGGATGCGGCAGTTCTTGTTGGAGCGCTCCAGCTCGCGCCGCAGCTCCTGCAGCTGGTACACCTCCTCGTCCATGTAGGTGTCGCGCAGCTCCTCCATCTCCGCCCGCAGCTCCTCCGCCTCATCCTGCAACCGCAAGGTGTTTTATACTGAATACAGAGCAGCGAGTCACAGTTTTGGTATAAATTAGTACTCAATGGCAAATGTTGACTGCAGCAGATGTTTGTAGCCACGGGGCTCCGAATGGAGATTTTAAATTTAAGACAGAGTGACAGTGATTGATTATTGATTTATGGAAATTAATAGGGGTGTGAATTGCCTAGTACCTGACGATTATATCCGTATCACGATTCATAGGTCACGATTCGATTCGATACCGATTAATCCCGATATGAATTTACAAGTCGACTGTTGCGATTTTTTTTTTTTACTCAAATTTAGAAAATACCATTCAGTAAACTTATACATGTACACTGTAAGATTTGTATGAAAATGTATTATTTATTGATCTGAAACTTCAGTTTTATAACTGTGAGCCACTGTATTTAACAAACAGGTTGTAACATTTTTCATGTTTGAACAGCATTGAAATAAAATACTAAGGCTTAATGTTCCATTAATATAACATTCTTCCATGCTTAAGGTGTGAAAGTTAGACGTTTTGTTGAATATTTTTCCATTAAAAATGGATGTTAAAAAATCGATTCGGCTGCCTATTGAATCGATTCGAGAATTGCGTGCTGTAGTATCGCGATATATTGCCGAATCGATTTTTTTTTAACACCCCTAGAAATTAAAGAGTAGTATGCACTATTCAGCATCAGTGTGACTCATCCATCCATTTTGATACCCGTTGCCCTTATTAGCGTCATAGGTGACAACACAGTCTGCCCATGTTAGACAGCGTAGGCAAAAAAAAAAGGTTTCACCATTTAGGACGACTTTTTATAAAATTCCAGGCATGGGTATTTGAGACTTATTTTCCCCATCGGATTATGGTAGAGATATTCACCCAATTTCGTGTTGATCAGTGGAACTGGTGAGAGGCTTTTTTTTTTTTAGCCTGGAAAGTTAAACCCACTTGGAAAGATTGCCATTGACGGCTGTTTGGCCGGTAAAAAACGTACCGTGCAATCGGATTTGTGTATTTGCTATGGCGTATTCTTCGTGAGCAAAATCACTCTTCGGCGGTGGAAGTCCATTCAAAATGGCGTGCGGGAGAGACGATAGTTTGTTTCTTTTAGTATTAAATTACATTTTAAATGACCAGAAACACATATTCATTAATTAAAAACACCAGCAACCGAAAAAACTGCAACATTTATTTAAAAAGATGTGTCAAGATCATGGACTTATATATGAATGGACGCTTAGCCACCGGCAGTCATCTTACGTTGCCACTTACTGAGACCACCTAACTTGAATGCATTGATTTCTCCGTGGCGTTTCACTTTATTTTTTTGTCTACGGCGAAAATGCCACAGATTCGCACATTTTAGCTATAGAAATGCGATTAAACCACTGATCTGAATATATTACAGGATAGCCAATCGGCCAAGACTTTTGAAGCCGCCATATTGCTCCTCCCGAGAAACGTTTCTCTGCATACGATCCTATACATTTACAGTATTGAAATTGGAGAACATTTGAGACATTACTTAGTAGAAGCAACATGATTTATGGTGTTTTAAATGTGTTAAACATCAACAAGAGAACTTCGGACATATTACAACTTGCCTTAAATACATGTATAAATGCTTAATGATATTTGCAGTATATTTGTATAATATACAATATATATAAATTGTAATTTTTTTTTAGTGAAGAATTAGGACTAATTAAACAAAAGATTCCTCTGCCAAATCTAATATTGGGGTCTAAGGAACTGAGTCATAAAAGAAAAAGGGGGTCTTCAAAGCAGCACAAAGGCTTAGGCTACCGTCCACTTATTATTATTATTATTATTTTTTTTATTATTTTTTTACTTGTTTAAAAATCGTGACCACCCCGCCACAAACCCCCTCACCCCCACCCCGGCCCTATATTAAGAGCCTACGAGCTGTATATGTATAATCTGTACAGTATACTTATTAGGGGTGTTAAAAAAAAAATCGATTCGGCGATATATCGCGATACTACATCGCGCGATTCTCGAATCGATTCAATAATCGGCAGAATCGATTTTTTTTTTTTTTAGGATTCACACCTTGAGCATGGAAGAATGTTATATGAACGGAACATTAAGCCTTAATATTTTATTTTAATGCTGTTCAAACATGAAACAGATTACAACCTCTATAAGTCTGAAATTTCAGATAAATAAATAATACATTTTCATATAAATCTTACACTCTACAAGCTTACTGATTAGTATTTTCTAAATTTGAATGAAAAAAATCGCAACAATCGACTTATAAATTCGTATCGGGATTAATCGGTATCGAATCGAATCGTGACCTGTGAATCGTGATACGAATCGAATCGTCAGGTACTAGGCAATTCACACCCCTAATACTTATAGTTTACTATATACAGTAGTCTGATCGCGAGATGGGAGGAATAAGATGGCCGCCCTGTCGCTTTAACGGCTTGCACGGGCGTGTATGGCTATCCAGTCATATATTCATATCAGTGAATTAACTCATTCAAACCCAAAAACGTGTAAATACGTTTTTTAACACTTTGTCCTTCATTCCCAAAAACGTATTTATGTTTTGTTGTTTTTTTATGCACAAGCATACAGAAGGCTTTGATGCAGCTTCTGGTATGAAGAGGTGGCTTAAAGCAATGGTAGTTGTTACAAAGAAAAACGGCCAGCAGGTGGCAGCAGAGTATAAGAGATCAGCCAGGATCATGTTGCAATAAGCTCTTTTTATGAATGTGAATGAATATTGATGAAACTTAACTGCATTCTAATGTTAAATGCTCGAAAATGGAAACATACAAATATATATTTTTAAGATGTGCTAATCTTTCTTTTGGTAGGTTCCATGTTTTTATAGCAATCGAACACAATGTTCTGTGGGCCTTGCAAAATCAGTCAAAATCCAGTAAAACAGCTGTGACCAAAGGTGTTGGTTCACTGAAAATGGCTGGGAGTCAATGAGTTAAACACACTGAGGCTGTATTTGTTCACCAACCACGGCAACTACACTAGGTCGAAATATGTAGGAATTTCCCCAAAATATGTAACTACCGCTCTTCGCTGATTGGTTCTTCCCACTGTTTGGTTAGGTTTGCCCCATATCAGAAATGCACTTGATGGTGACTGTGTCCAGAATCGGTTACCAGACTAGCTAATTTTAGCCCAACTTTCCAAGACGCGATACGGAGTGAGTTTGCTGGGGTTGTGTTCGTGATGCCTAAAATTGCTATGTAAAATATATCTAGGATTGGTACCACCTGGTTCTCAGGCTAGAACCAGTCCTAAAGTTGATATTAGTCCAACTAAAAAAAACAAACATGTCACCTGCTGCCTGACATGACTTCAAGTCTTCAAGTCTGATCTTCACAGGTCGACTCGCCTGAACAAGTCATTAGCTCGTCGGCTAACAAAGAATCTCTTTACTCTTTCAATTCATTTTAATCAATTGACTTTCTCCACCTTCTGTCCGTGAGCATGTGGCAGCTTCTTGAAAGATTGCGGTGAACCTCCTACTCTTAACTACTAAGCAGTTCTCAAGCTGTCATACGAAATTGCACACGGAAGCACAGTTCGACATTGAAAGGAGACATGAAATATTGGAGCATCCCACAGAGATAAGATGCTTAGTTACATCATCGGCAGCGCCACTACTGGACCTCTCTAATCACAAGCATGTATTAGCATGTAATCCCCAAAGGTACGCTCTATTCTATTCTAGTTTTATATTCAATTCTGTGTACTTTATCAAAGCCATCTCATCTTTTTTTTTTTTTTTTTTTATCTCTTGGGATTGTTGTTGTTGTTGTTGTTGTTGTTGTTTTTAATTATTATTCTGCCAAAGGAATCACCTTTTTCAGGAACCTCAACATGCTGAAAACTTATGTTGGAGGTACCTAAATCTGACCTGCCAAAATTCAATCAGCTGCGCCCTATAGTGACAAAAATGTACATGTCTATCATAATAGGACGTACATAAAAGTCCCAAGAACATCACACTTGAACAGGAAGTCAATCATTTTAGTTTGAAGGGGCCGTTTTGGGCACTGACCTACTACCTCTTAAAACCCGTGGGCGTTATCTTATTTTGAAATGACTTGGTCAGAACCATCAAAAAGCCCAAAACGGGTCACAATAATGCCTAACGGTTAAAAAGTGAAAGCTTTGTTGTACGCACTGTCTAATCATGTGACTTCAAACTAAAGGTTGATAATTTCAAGAATTTTCTGTGAATAAAGTAGTACAATGGCGCATTTGAATAGCTTTGCGGCTTTAATTATACTTTGAATCAAGTTTGCATCCATTTTGTAATGCCCACTACTGCCACCTACAGGATTGGAGTGGAACAGGGTCTACTCTCGACAGGGTGACATCCCATTTAATAAATGATGTGAGGTATAAACAGTGACCTGCCTTTTCCACTGAATCTTCTTATGCTGCCCATTATTGATCTGATGGTCGGCTAAATGCTCTTCATCTCCATCACTGATGTGAATTCATCTTACTCTAACTGGTAACTTAGCTCACTCGAAGAACACGTCATAAAATGAGGAGTTCATTCAAAAACACATTTGAACCTAAGTTTGTTGTCCATTGACAAATGAACAATCTTTTTCCCGTTTCCTGTGGCTTTTACGAGAAATGAGCCGTATTGATTCAGTGAGCTTTGTCAGGAAATACAAAGACGATCGTTGTAAAGGGTGAGGGGTTTACGATGCAGAGTAGTGAGATAAACATACTTAATTATAAATGGATGAAATGTATCAAATTTACAACTTTTAACCTGAATACAAACACCTCGGGCATCATTTTCAAACCATAAATGTCATTGAATACTTAATAAATATTAAGAAACATCAAATCGTTGCCCTTATTTCTACTTAACACCCATAAAGTCCCACATTAAACCTGTAAATTGACAATATGATCTTAACATTGTGCTTATTTAGACATATGGAAACATACTAGATACAGTTCTGGGAATGATGATGATGACAATGGGCCAGCATACGTCATGTTGCGGCCAGTGAGTGTCAAACTGGTGTTTCATCAATGGCATACAAGCACATTGTGAGTCGTGTGTGTTGGGGCGGAGCAGCAGGAGGCCGCTTGAGCCCGAGCACACATGGGACACGCGAGTCCTCAGGGACAGGGGCAGCTTTAGTGCAGAGAGCAAAGCTGATTAACCGCTCGCAATGTTGTCACCAAGGCCAAGACACACACAAAAACACAAATATACACACTTGCTGTACAAATACACTATATGACTGAATTTTGCCATTGAGATTTCTGAATTATATGATGAGGAAGAAAGAAAAAAAAATGAATAAATAAAGTTGTATTTTTTTCCTCATAAGTCCCCAATCACAATGTTGGCTTCATTGCTGATAATGCTAACAGCAAACTGTTATGAAGTCATATATGTGCAAGACATAAATGTGTCTCAGATCTTCACCTTCAAGTCCCGAGTTAAGTGACAAAAAGCAAGCAAACTCATACGAAATTGCTCAATCATAAAAAAATAAACGAGAATAATAATGAAGAAGAAAAAAGAACCATCAAAATCAACATCAGTTTTCATCGCCATGGCAACAGTGTGCTGCAAAATAATGTTTGAACTTCTCAACTTTATAATATTTATTTATTTAGTTAGTTTATTTAATCAGTCCTGAGGATTTTTATCATCTTTTTCATCTCATTGGAAGTGTCCTGTGAGTGTTGAGTGAGACACTCCTGCAGTCCATTCTGATCCAAATAAACAAAAATAATTGATTATCTTACGTGCTTACCTTCAAATAATCGTTCTCAGATCTCAAATCCTCGATTTCCCTCAACAGCTCCTCCTCGGTTCCTTTGGGTTTCTTCTCAGGACCTGTCCGAACTAGACACAAAGTAGCCTTGGGGGCGGGATTGAGCACCGGAGTAGCCGGCGTCGAATGTGGTTCTGTCCGCAACGGACGCTCTGCCCCCGGGTGATCCTTATCACTGGAGCCGGTGCCGGACTCGGCGTCGCTGCTGGCCACCGGCGCCAGTTCGGACGGGCAGTCCGACAGGTCCGAACTGCTGTCGGTCTGGCCGACCAGACCGGTCGGCACTCGCACTGGGGAGCCATGGGCGATTTGGCCGGGGCAAGCCGGGACGAGCTTCCCCTTCTTAGCCTTGGCGAGGGTGGGACTGCTGACTGCTTTGAGTTCGGCTCCAGGGAGCCTGCTGGGCTTTTTGGCCAACCCGGCCTTGGCGCTACTTCTGGTGGCCGCGGCGGGTTTGTCTTTGACCGCGGCGAGGTTGCGCCTGGAGCCGCGGTTCGGAGCCGGCTGCTTGCCGAGTTTGGGCGATTTGGGTCCGATGGCCGGCGGCTTGGCGGCGCGGGCGTGCACGTCCTTCAGGAAAGGTCTGGCCGGGGAGGGCACCCGGTTCGGTCGCTTCTTCTCCGGCTGGCTGGGTCTGGTGTCGCTGCCTGCAGAGCCATTGGAGCTCTCCATCATACACCAGCAGGAGGAGGAGAAGGAAGAGGAGGGGGGAGGTGATGGAGAAAACGCTCGGTCGGCACTGTGGGACGGGAACAACAGTTGCGGACTGTCTTCCTGGTCGGGTTCGAGATGAGCATCCTGCGCGGTACCGCGTCCACTAGTGTGCGCTCATACACTCACTCGCTCGCTCACCAAGGGTGTCATTGTGGTCCCCGCGGAGGAAGAGGACTGCAGTCACACCGGATTAAGGAAGGAGGAGACGGGCAGGTGGCAGACATGCTGGCGGCGGAGGCGTATCAAGACCCGATCGGCCTCCCTCTTGTTTGCGGTTGTCCAGTTCCATCTCCTCCGCCAAGGCTCTCTGCTACTACTTCCCGGCTGTGACTCGACGGTGTAGATCCGCAATCGCTGCGGTTGTGTGACGCCCGTGATTGGCTTCACGGCGCATGCGCAGGTTGCAGCACACGCGCGCCTACCTCGTGGGTTTTGATGGAAGCTCGTGCACGCTCATGTTCCGTTCACTTGATGCACACTCCACTATGGATTTCAGCTCTGTATAATTTATAAACAGACCATGGGACTCATTCAATAATCAATGGACACTTGAAGTACATCTGCATCTTATTAGGTGCGAAATTCACAATACATTACCTTTTTACAATTCCAACATAATTAGCCTAATAAGAAATGGCCTCAGTCATTTTTAACCATTTAATTTGTCACGATATCAATGTAAAAAAAATACCGATGTCCTTGCTAAAAATTTATTTTTGTTGTAATTTATTTGCTGAATTTGTTGTTTTCCAAAATTGCTCAAAAATTACTTAGGCAATTGTGCTATTTGGCTAGATTTATCAGAACTTATTTTGAGGTGAATTTGGGGTTTTCATTTGAGCTCTCCGTCAAAATGGTACAAAAAAAAAGAAGAAATATTTACTGTGTTGTCAATAAATCTTTAGGAGTTGAACTTGAACTTGTTGAGCGAAATATCTTTTCCACAATATTCTAATTTATTGAAATGTACCCTAGTCCAAAAGCTCTAGCAACAAATTTCTGTTCTGATTATATCAGATACTAACCTTAATATTAAGGATAATTCATTAGGAGGCAGCACAGTAGAACTACAACTACAATAGACATTAAATTAAAGCAACACCTATTTTCGCAAATGGGAAAATTGTGGCACCATTTCTGATACTGGATCTCATTAGATTCAGCAGGTGTACACTACGTTGTTATAAGTACGCATGCACCTTTATGAACCTGAAACTTGATTTTCTGCTGTAATAAACAGATGAACAACGGCAATAAATGGGGTAGCACTGTTGTCTGCAGAAACAAGTTAGCATGCACGAAAAAGCCAATTAACACAAGCACGTGCACAAAGGAAGGCGCAAAATGTAGGAAGCAATTCTCAACAAATGCACGGACGACCACATGAATCTGGTAATAAATATAGACATCTTTAATTTCATTAGTCCAACAATGCCACAATAGTTATAAATAGCAACAAATCCAAATTGCAGCGAGAAGCCCGAACACCTCTGGGATATCAGACTTATTTAATAGAGCAAAAAAGAAACGGGATAGTGGTTAGTGGCAAAAAAAAAAAGCTCGTAAAGCGTTCTTAAAGGTAACTGATATAAAAATGAAAACGGATCATTTTTTTTGTAGTGAGATGGATGATAGAACTCGCAGTTCTGAAATGGGGTCCGCGTGTACCGATTTCTAACTTCTGCAGCTATTTTAACCCAAACGTGGAGGCGGGGAGGGGCTTGCAAGTGTATTAAGTTGCGTGTGGTGTACATGAGATGACCACACATAGAGTATGTGACTTCACACATAACATGACATCCGACAACCAGGCCTTTCCTGACTTCGATTTAAAGGGGGGGGAAATGCTGAAATTTGACCTGATTTTCTGTACGCATGTACCCCACTTAACTCATTTTTAAACGAAACCATGTCACAGGGAATAGTGTTTTATGAGAAAAGGCCCCAAATGTGAACAAAAACATTAAAGAGAAATTATGTGCATTGACTTTTCTTTTATGTGCACTCTCTTATTGGAATAGGCAAAAAAAAAAAAATGAACTCATTCCCTCACTGTAAAAATATTTGTTTCTGATTTCTCTCAGAACCGTCAACTTTTTGCATGTCAGCTTCATTTCCAAACACATCCCTGAACATTCTGTCCATGTAATACTAACGTAATATCAACCACCGAGCTACTACTTTACCATCATTACAGCATTTCAAAAAATATATAACCAAGTGTGCTTTTGTCGAACCAACAAGCAATAGTATGGGGTGAGCTGAATTAGGAAGAGAAGGAGCCCTATATGAAACCGGGGGTGTTTTTGGCTGCTACCTCAAAGGCACGTGTGTATGTGTGTGCACAGTTAGTGAGGTAGTCTGGTGAAGGTGGAAGGATGTGGGTGGGCTTAAGTGTTTAGTTGCAATTTCCAAATCGCTGCTGCCCCCTCGAGGTCAGTTTGGCAGACTGCACTGTGAGCAGACGGATGTAAGGAGTTGAGTTAGGTTTGGCGGGGGAAAAAAGGCGTTGGGGTGGGCTCTCAGCAGCAGCGCACACGAGGCGGGGGTAACTCCGGAGGCACTTCGGGTTCAGGCTGCAGGGACAGCACGCTGCCGGACAGCTCCTTGTTGGGAACCTCAAGCGGCATCTGGAGATGAGAAGAGCAAAAACGCAGGAGATTATAGTCAATGCACACAGAAAATAAACAATAACCGTATACAGACATAGTAACAACTAAAAGGCAACTGGACTCAGACAAATTGTTGACGAAACTGTAAACAATATGAGCGGCATACAAAAATGTACATTCTGTAATCCAGTCAACTAAGTACTGCCTGATACATTGATTTCGCCAAAAACCCCAAAAGTAGTTCATTAAAATGTAGTAATTTAGTTTGTTTTTACTTTTTTAAATTTCAGTTTCATTCAATAATTGCTTGAATTATTGTAAAATTATTTTTTTAAATAGATGCATACCAGAACCAGTGTCAAACTCGTACGCAGAAAAAAAAATAAAAAAATAAAAGTGTTTTGTGTTTTTGAACAATCAGAGCAAAACTGGATTCGCCCATGAAACAAAGCTGTCAAAAGATTTAGAAAGTACTGGAAGCAGTGCTAGAGTGTGAGAGCATCTGCATATTAGTATTGTATAAGTGGATGTTATTTATCATCTTTCATGAAATATTGATAGATTTGACAGCTGTTTGGAAAACAATGTGAGAAAAACCACAAATTCTGTAAAAACAAGCAATCAGATGAGGTAATCATTAGCATATCAATCCCCGAGATATAAATCCCCAAATTTTATTGCAGCCATAAAACTTCAAATGACTCTCCTGCAAAATGGCAGAAATTGAGTTCACCCACTCAAGTTGTACGAGTGGCTCAAGTACTTATTGCCTTTGGTTACTTTGACACAATTTCCCTCACCTTGCTCAGAATGTCGTCCACGAGCTTCAGGAAGATCTCGTCCACGTTACAGTTGTCCTTGGCGCTGGTCTCGCAGAAACGCATGCCGCTTATCCGAGAGGAAAACTGAGACACAAACACAAAGTATAGCGTTACAATCCCGAGCAAAAAGTGTGGAATCACCAGTCTTGGACGAGCACTCAGACGTTTGATTCTGTAGATCAAATTCAGATAAAAAGCATAAAAAAATTGTAAGGTCATTCCAAAGTGCAACATCTTGGCTTTCAGAAACACTAAAAGAAATGAAGAAAAAACATTGTGCTGGTCAGTAAATGTTACTTTTATAGACCAAATGCAAATGTGTTGCAAATAAATATGGAATCACTCCATTCTGGGGGGGAAAAAAATATGGAATCATGAAAAACAGACAAAGAAAAAACAATCAAAACACATCACTAGTATTTAGTTGTACCACCTCTGGCTTTTATGACAGCTTGCAGTCTCTGGGGCAATTGGGTTGAGATCTGGGCTATTTGCAGGCCGTGACATTGACTGGATGCATCTTTCTCCAAGGAATGTGTTTACAGTTTTTGCTTTGTGGCATCTTGGAAAATGATTTCATAATCCCCAAACATTTTTTTCAATTGAAGGGATAAGAAAGATGTCCAAAATGTCAATATAAACTTGTGCATTTATTGAAGATTTAATCCCAGTGCCTTTGCCTGACGTGCAGCCCCATATCATCAAGGACTGTGGGAATTTGGATGTTTTCTTTAGGCGGTCCTCTTTGTAAATCTCACTGGAACGGCACCAAGCAAAAGTTCCAGCGTCATCACCTTAATCTCTATAAAAGTAACATTTACTGACCAGCACAATGTTTTTTCTTCATTTCCTTTAGTGTTTCTGAAAGCCAAGATGTTGCACTTTGGAATGACCTTACGACTGATTCATGCTTTTTATCTGAGTTTGATCTACAGAATAAAACGTATGAGTGAGTGCTCGTCCAATACACACTTTTTGCTAGGCGTAGTAGCATCGCTAACAAACAAACAAAAACAAAAAACAACTGACAAGAGACACCGGTTAATTTCGAAACACTCACCCTTTCTCCTTGTTGTCTTGAGATGACGCGATCGCTCTCGCAGTCCATCTTGTTGCCCACCAGGAGGAGCTCCGCCTCCTCAGATGCATACTGAAAGTACAAGGCGAAAAAGAGACACTGTTTAGATTATAAAATGATGTATTTGTTCTACAGTTTTACACACAAACGTGACTTAATTCCTAAGATATATTTTTTCGAGGGACACAATACTATCTAATGAGACACTCATGTTTGTGTGACACGCGCAGATTCATTGAAAAGTTGACGTCATTGTGGTTAGTGATGTACAACTGTTTGCTTGTTTGTTTTGATTAAAGTTGTAAAATGCTGGGAAAAGTTACATGGGAATTTATAGTATTTGCTTTCAAACTGCTTTTTATGTAAAGAAATTTATTTTTAAATATTTGTTTTTAATAAACTAGGAATGATTAAAAAAAAAAAAAATTTTTAAATTAAAAAAATAATAATCTTGTTAATTATGACAGTAATGAAACTACGGTACTAACTTTTGATTAATTTCATGTTATTTCTAATTAACAGCAATTAGTTTAATTTATGTTTAATTATGATGATCATTTTATATTTATTTTATTTAAATAGTTTTTTTTTATGTAATTTTTTTAAGAAGCTAATTTTATTTTCAAATATTTAAATATTTTAATTTGTCTTACGGCAGTAACTTTTTTATTCTGAGCATTTTTGTGTGTGTGTGTATTTCAATTCCAATATTTTTTTTTGGATTTATAATCAATACATCTAAAAATAATAATGAACTTTTTTTATTTTCATATTTCTACATATTTTAATGTGAGCTCAATTATTGCAAGGATTATTTTGATTCTAATTACAGTATTTTGAAAAGTTTTTGTTGAGAATTTTGGATACGTGTTTATATTGTCTCAATAAACTAAAGTTATATTTTAATAAACACATTTGATGTTCTCATCTAAACATGTCACCTATGTTCAATTATGACACTATTTGTTGTTATTTATTTTGGGATTTTCTTTTATTTGTATTGATTTTTAATAAAGAGCAAATTCAATTTTCAAATTCAAACATACTTGAATCATTTTTTTAATCCGCCTGATTATGACCATCCAAAATATTCCTTCATGTTTGCATAAATTACACAACACTTTCTAGTTTTCCAGAAATGTCACACATTTAATCTGGATTTTTTTTTCTCTCTATTTTTTTTTTCCCCCTCTTTAGTGGCTGGCGAGTACGGCAACCAAACAGCACGATTTGGATGCAGCTGATGAAGTGTCACTCACCTTGTCAATCATCTTCATCCATTTGGGAAGGTCGTCGAAGGTCTCCTGCTTGGTGATGTCATAGACCAGCACGATCCCTTTGGCGCCGCGGTAGTACGCCGACGTGATGCTGTTGAAGCGCTCCTGGCCCGCTGTGTCCCTTTCACATTCGCAAGGAAATTGAGTCACGCTTCACACCGAGCTCAAAGAAGACAGCTTTCATATAGCCTGTGAAATCAATTAGCTACGCCGTGTTGACGGCCGCATTCCGCCCTGTCAATCAAGTGATCTTCAACTAAGGCGTCATATTTCACAATTTAAAAGGTTTAATATGTCAAAATACCCAAACCAATACCGCTCGCTCACAGACACATTTTCAAAAATGTCAAAACCTTTCAAGCGTTACTGTACCTGCAGCACGGCTGACTCTCAGTGAGAGCAGCGATATTAGACGGCGTTGCCACCCCGTAAAGATGGAGGTGAGGGTGAGGCTGTGATGAAAGCTGTTTGACATGACAAAGCACACATAGAAGGTGGGGGAGGGGTGCAGACGTGGGGGTGGGGGGGTGTGTTAGCTGACAGGAAGAGATGTGTTAATGACACAAGGGTGGCACCGGCGGCAACACGTGCAACATCGGCGCACTCACGATTTGAAGATTGTGCAGGTGGTCGGGCAGTATTCAACATATACCGTATTTTCCGCACTATAAGGCGCACCCAAAAGCCTTCAATTTTTTCAAAAGCTGAATCTATTAATAAAGTTTGACTGACCTATCTGACTGTTTTGTTGACATTCCTTTTAGCGCAGCACCATCTAATGGATGCATAACGTAACCCCAGCCTCTAGTGTAGCGCCATACATATGGAAAACGTTTTAAAATATGTCATTCTTTGAAGGTGCGCCTTATAGTGCGGAAATTACGGTAAGTTGCACCTTGAGATACGAGTTGAAATTTCTTCTGTGGCCATGCTCGTAACTCAAAACATTCACACCGCAAATCATTTTCTTTATTCCTTATCAATTGTGTTTTGCATTGTTTGTTAGCATTAAGCTAGGCAGATTTTCCGAAGGCAACACGACTGTAGAATACAATGTGCACCTTTTCAATGCTGCATCCTTGCGATTTAACGGGCACCTGTCATGACTATCAAGTAAAAGAGAATTTTGACATGACAATGAGACTTTTCCTGTTGTACCCCCATGCTGCCAGAATACAATAGAATAGTATTATGAGTGACACCGTGTGTGGCATTCACGTGCATTGAGGCAGTAGTGATGTGTTGGAGCGTGTGACACATAGACGAAACACATGCACAAGACGGAAAACTTGTGCTCACCAGATTTGCAGCCGGATCTTCTTCCCCCTCAGCTCCACCGTCTTGATTTTGAAATCAACTCCTAAGTAGAAGGAAAACAGTATTCACAGTGCTACCTTGACGTACAATTGACAGGTTTTTCATATAACTCGTGAGCAATCATTTTAGCTGTGAGTTTTGTATGGTTGCAGACTAGTGAACTACACTCAAACCCCCTTGGCATATGATGCTTTCAATAAAAAAAATAAAAATAATAAATAAATAAATAAATAAATAAATATATAAATGGCAGGATAAAATTCTGATAACCTATTAATCTGTCCATTAATTTAAAAAAATCCAGAGTGAATAAAATACTTTTTTTCTTTCCCTTAACAATAAAGATATGAATTACATGAAGACTATTTAACTGTTATACTTCGCCCTATTTTGTTTCACTTTATATCAGAGAGAAAATTAGGCCTATTTTTTTTAGGGTGTGGGTGTTTGAATGTCAGGATCGTTGTCTTATGTTGTCAAATGTTAATGTGTTAAAAAAAAATCTTAGTCATGGTTAAAAGCTTTAATTATCAGCCAATTAAATCGTCCGGCCAAATAATTGGCCATCCCCTACATGAAACACAAAAAAAAATACATATGCGTTAAAACAACTACATAACTTTGAACGGCAGCTAGCTTGATGCTAACATATAATGCAAAATGCCCTAGATGGGCTCAGGAACTCCTTTTATCAGGCATTTATCCATCCATCCATTTTCTTAACCGCTTACTCCTCACAATGGACATGGGGGGTGCTGGAGCCTATCTCAGCTGGCTTTGGGCAGTAGGCGGGGTCACCCTGGACTGGTTGCCAGCCAATCGCAGGGCACACAGAGACGAACAACCACCCACACACACAAGCACACCTAGGGACAATTCGGAATGCCCAATTAACCTGCCATGCATGTCTTTGGAATGTGGGAGGAGACCGGAGTACCCGGAGAAGACCCACGCATTCATGGGGAGAACATGCAAACTCCACCCAGGAAGGCCTGGACTCGAACCCGAGTCCTCAGAACTGAGAGGCGGACATACTAACCAGTCAACCATCGTGCCGATTGGGCATTTAATTGAACACAAAACATAATACTTATGCATATATTTTTTATTCTTTACAAAAAAAAATGGTTATTATTACTGTAGCTTACTTAGTCTCTTAGGTGTAAATATCTTTTTTGTTTGTGTCTAAATACTACCCACTGGTGTCCAAGGCGGACACAACCGAAGGAGCATAACAGCTGGAAAAGATGAACTGAATTTCCATTAATTTCATTGGGGAAAGATGATTTGAGGAACGAGTGTTTTGACTTGCCAGCATGGTCACGGAACAAAATAAACTCATAAATCATTACCAGTTATAATTCTTATCAATTGTAAAGGTGCTTGGTGAGTGGAACAGAATGTCAGGGTATAAAATGGAGCTCTGTCATGATGCCAGCTGTTGCTATGGGGGACTATTTTGGGATTGGCCACTGATGACTGACCGCTGAGTTGTTTTCCTTGACAAAACAACAAACTAGGAACTGAGAATGTGATTTCAACATCTACATTAGAACATTTAAAATTACATTCAAGGTGTGGAATAATTTACTTTATACTCGTCACGTGTTCAGTCACTCACCATATGCGATAATTGTATTTTATTTCATGCAGACCAATTTCAGGACATCTTCTGCTGGCCACATTAATCCAATTTCATCCTGTTATTATTAAATTATTATTAAACATGCAGCAAGTCACATGAGGGAGTAGGGCACACTACAACGCACAACAACAACCGCATTGATACCCAATATTACCTGAATTAAAAAAAAAAAAAAGTTTAAACTATTATTTATCGCCGGTTAATGCGATTAAAACATTATTTATATTATATTTATAAAACTACCTCTCTAACAACAACACCCCCAGAAAATAGGCGACGACTAACTTTTTTGGAGAGATCCTCGCTACTTATAATAGACAGGCCCTTGTAATAGTCCGATCCCAGTTAATAGACTGAGCCCGACTACTGTTTTGTGAGTCAAAAACAAAAAGTCGACCAAAGAAGGTGACTTTTTTTTTTTTTTTTTTTCGTCTCTCACCTACGGTTGACTTGCAGGCCTCGGAGAAGGTGTCGTCGGTGTATCGTTCCATCAGGCTGGTTTTACCCACACCGCGGGAGCCGATGATGATGATTTGAAGCTTAAAGTCAGCGGGCCTGGGCGGCATCTTCCTGCGGCGAGACTGAGCCCCCAAAGCGGGCGACGAGTTTGAGGAGCTCCCGCCACTGACGCCGACGCCGACGCCGACGCCGACGCCGACGCCGCCGGCCTTCCGCCGGTTGTCATGTCGCGGATCCATCAGCGGATCCACATTTGTGATTACAAGTTGAACTTTTAACTTTTTATTCGTGGTAACTTTCTTTAGTCCCCTGGGAAGTTTGGGCAACTTCGCTTCGCGCTGAAGATTGTTGTTGTCCAGCCATTAGACGCCGAAAGGCGGTGACGTCATTTGGTCTTCGAAATTGTTTCCGGTTCCGTCGGAAATGTACAAAATTAATAATTAAATAATTTATAAACGTATTTTCAAGGGATTTCAATTAACCATTGTGAACAACGTACGAACAACCTTTACTTTTTAATTGAGTATTTATTTTTCTGACAACTGCGTTTACCCGTAAGCGTATTTTTGCTTTTTTTTTTCTTCAGCCGACGCGGATTCTAACTTTTTTTTTTTTTTTTTTTTTTTTTTAATGCAACAGTTGGTAGAGGTCAACCGCAGAACATCAACCGATTACAATAAAATAAATGTTTTGTGTCCGTGGAAAAATTACCAGCTTTTTGCTTTCAAAAATTCCTTGACTAATCTGAAATAAATAAATAAATAAATAAATACCTATATATTTTTTATCTGGTTGTGCCAAGTTAAAGCTGATAAGAAAATGGATGGCATTTCAGGAAATAGGTGAGATAGTACTTGGGTCTGGTAAGTAGTGTCGTTGTTGTTTTACCAACAGTATCTGTAGGCAATTATACCAGTGTGATTTGCCACATTTGTCGAAGTAAAGGATTTAATTTATTCTTATGTAACAAAGTCTGTCCGTTATTACATATTTAAGAATCTATGTCTATTTTATCGTCGAGTAAATAGTCTGTCACCTGCCTTCGGTGCCGGTTGGCGTGGGTTCGCTCCTCCGCCTGGGAGACCCCATGTGGCTTACGTGAAGTAAGCTTGTGTGTGAGTGTGAGTGTGGTTAAAAAAAAATGTATTTGATGTTGATTCTGTCGACTATATATAAAAACACAACACAAAAAAACAACAACGTAGCCGCTATTTTTCTCCCTCGGCGGCTCTCGTAGTCTGCGCAACGTTGTGACGTCATACCTGTGTGGCTCCAGCTTATCCAAACATCGACGACAGACCGACCAAGCCAACTCGAACCATCACCGAACCATCCTCGCAGAGGCGTTAAAGCACAGCATGGCTGCCCAGAAAATTAACGAAGCACACGAACACATAGCCAAAGCCGAGAAATGGTAAGCGCGAGTCGCTACATTGCGTTTAAAAATTACCTTTGGTGCTAGCTAGTGGCGGCTAAAGGGCCACTGTTGTGATTTCATGCGACAGATGAATGAATGCGTGTCATCGATTGTTTATGAATTGCATGATTTGTTACAGCTTGAAGACAAGTCTGACAAAATGGAAACCGGATTTTGACAGCGCTGCCTCGGAATATGCTAAAGCAGGTAATGATTGAGGGAGGGAAAAAAAACAGAAAAAAACCCGAAATGGATATTTTGCCATGACTGGCAACTCGACACTTTACCCTATTTTGCCGTGAATCGCGCTAGAACTACAAGTACAATTTGTGCAGCAGTGAATGTGTACTAGCTCGTGCGATAATGGCTAAGGTGGTTTCCCCGCAGGCGCGTGTGAATCTTGCAAATTGCAGCCTATTTCGGGGGCAAAGCAAAATGAAAACTTAGTGAAAAGACACAGAGGGGGTAAATGACGCAGGAACCATTGCCAGTGCATGACTCAGTCTGCCGAGTGACCAATCAGAGTTGTTCACGGCAAAATAGTGCTAGCAAGAGAGTTGCCGCTCACGGCAAGATATCCACTGCCAAGAAAAAAAAACCAAACAAACATGCAAGGGACAAGCATACCGCTTTTTGCTATAGTATCTTGTAGTGTACCAGATAAAAAATTGAAAAGATGAAAAACACGGTGGAACCCACATATTCATGGTTCATCAATTTTTTAAATAATTATTGTTTTTTGGGGGGGGGGTTACCCCTCAGTTACCCCCCCGGTTACCCCCCACACCCCAGATTGGCTGGCAATCAGTTCAGGGTGCACCCTGCTTACTGCCCAAAGCCAGCTGGGGTAGGCTCCAGCACCCCCACGAACCTTGTGAGGAAAAGCGGCTAAGAAAATGGATGGATGGATGGATTGATAGATATTTTTCACAGTGGATATTTTGCCGTAACTGGCAACTCGCCAACGAGTGCAATTTTTATCTGCGTGCCCCACTGAGGAATATGTTTCGGCACTCCTGTTTCTTTTCCAATGAGATTGATGAGGACAAACACCTCTTAACACCCCACACTACAGGATTACCAGTTAGAAAAATCTTTCAGAGACACCCGACAATCCTTTAGTGACGGCTTTGATTGCAAGTGAGGGAAAATGTTCCAATTGTGTGGCTTGCTTCCAGCCGTGTGCTTCAAGAACGCCAAGCAGTACGAGCAAGCCAAGGATGCTTACCTCAAGGAGGCCGAGTATCACACAGAGAACAAAACGTATCCTCAACTCGTTTGACGTGTTAACTTGTCATTCCCACTTTTGTTTGCTTTCTTTCCTTAACTTGTCCCCTGCAGGCTTTTCCACGCTGCCAAGTGAGTGCCTTCTTATCCTTTTGGTTCACATGTAATGTGCTAGCTTTTTTTTTGTTATTTTTTTTTAACTCTTTGTCTGTATTCCTCAGGGCTATCGAACAAGCGGGCATGATGATGAAAGAGCAGAAGAAGATGCCCGAGGCCATCCAGTACATCGAGAAGGCGTGCATGATGTACATAGAGAACGGGACGCCTGACACCGCTGCCATGGCGCTGGACCGTGCTGGGAAGTCAGTATGAAAAGCATAAAAACAACAATTAAAAAACAAACAAACTTGACTTGATACTAAATATGGATTTGCCTGGCTCTGGATCGAAAATTGTTATTGCCATCAATAAAAACGTTATTTGCAATGTTTTAAGTCACCTTTTAACCAGGGTTCTAGACTTTTTATTATTTATTTATTTATTTATTTATTTTTAATAGTAGCACAGTGACTCATAAACAGAAATTTTAGGTGGTACAAGTAGGAAATTTAGGGGTACATACTGTAAACTGACATGCAAAATATTCATTTTTCCATTCATTTTCACTGCATTACTGATGAATTGGCTGAAGTGTGGTGTAGAAAATTGCCAGCAACAAAAAATATTTAATAACAACAGAAGAATCAGAAAACTTACTGATCACACTTGAGTGATTGATCGAAAATGTAGTTGCACTGCCTCAAATTTTAGGGTCGCTCACCACGCAGACTGACTTGCGGGTTTGCCATTTAATATCTAGCCAACTCGACGCTCTTTTTTTTTTTCCGCTGACACCCACGTCACTCACCAGACCAGGCCCCGCCTTTGAAAGCCACACATACTCAAAGTCACAAATACTACAGTAGAATGTGGTGATTGTGACCCCAAGTGGACAAGATGCTACGATCTGGAGCTGCTGAGACACAATGAGGGCGGGATTATGTCAATTGGTGGCACTCCAGAAGGACACATTTAGAAAAGTGGTTTACTTAGTTGTGTAATGTCACATTTGATGGGGACTCTTATAATATGTGTTAAGTCACTTTTTCACATAATTATCGTGTGCAGGTGTACCTAACGAAGGAAAGCTTTTATACAAAGTGATATGCTGTAGAGTACATCTTTCAATTTGTGCAGACTGATCGAGCCGCTCAACCTGGAGAAAGCTGTCGACTTGTATCAGAAGGCCGCTGGTGTGTTTGAGGTATCCATAAGAAGCGATTGTATTATCATCTCGTGATTATGAGTTTTACTTTGCTGTTCAATTGATTTGTGTGCCGTCTGTAGAACGAGGACCGTCTGCGTCAGGCTGTGGAGTTGCTGGGCAAAGCTTCCAGGCTGCTGGTGCGGTTAAAAAGGTAAAGGCTGCGTTTCTTCTTCGTTGGTAACCGAATTGTTGGACGTTTCTCTTCATGTGTCCACAAAAAGGTTGGACGAAGCTGCCGTGGCTCTGCAGAAGGAGAAGAACATGTACAAGGAGATTGAAAACTTTCCAATGTGCTTCAAGGTCAGCTTCTTCTTTCATCGTAAAAGCAGAAATAAAATAATACATGAAAGTCATGTTTTTGGAAGACAGACGTCTGCCAAGACAAAATAGTTGGTCAGTATGAATGTTGTTAGTACAAGGCAACCCGTTCCACTTGTTTGCATCTGTGGAGCCGTCATGAAATTTTTATGATGTTCTCAGTCACATTTGTAACTCATACAAGTGTCAGATGTTTGCATGTCAAAACATCATAACAATGTTTTCAATTTATTGAATGCATCACATTTAGATTTTTGAAAAACATGATTAAATATTTTCTAACATTTTTTTTATGACATATTTTTTATTTGTCATGCATCTCATTTTTAGTAATGCATATATTTTTTATTTTTTATTTTTTTTTATTTTTTATTTTTTTATTGCTTTTTTTAATTCCCTTTTTAAACTGAAAAAGCACCACATCTGTTTTGTTGAAATGCATCTTCTCAGTTAAAAAAAAAAAAAAATCATACCAATAATTTTGGCAAGAAAATATATGAAAATGTATTAATTTTATTCTATACATTTTTGTTATTTAAAAATTATCCTTCTCACACATTTTAAAAACTTTTATGTGAATGATAAAAAAAAGAAGTATTTTTTCATAAATTAAACTAATTGACACTTTTTAATAAATCTATCTCCATGCACATCTTTTTTTTAAAATAAAGATTCCCTCAAGTGCATGTGATTTTTAATTATTGATTTATTTTAATTACCATATTTTTTAAATTAAAAAATATGACAGACATAGCATACATTTAGTCTTTTAATTTCTAAAAAAAATAAAAATAATATATATATATATATTTTTTTTAAACATTAGAAAATGTAATTATTCCTATAGCATTGCAACTAGTATCTCATTTGTTTGTATGGAGTCTCCCCTCCATTGTGACATGGTAAACTATCATATTACCAACACAAGCAAACGATGGTTAAAATAATTTGATATGAATGAATGTTTCTGTTCAGAAAACGACGGCCCAAGTGCTGATCCACCTTCACCGAGGCGACTACGTGGCGGCTGACAAGTGTGTCAGGGAGAGTTACAGGTGGGAAGCGCTCATTTTTAAAGGAGGCATATGCATTTTTTTTAATAGTTGATAACATTTTCCAAGCGTCTTAACAAAGGCTCTCTTTCATTCTTGTGCCACAATACACAAAATAAAGAATATGTCACATTTAACGTCCACTCTGTGGTTGAATTCACTCATATTTGATTTGAGCCAATACGCACATTTATCAACTCTGCAGCTCTGCTTACCTTGTTGTACTCCAGAGCTACAACAATTTATATACAAGCAGTTAAAAAGTTGACTTTCCTAATATGTCCCCTTGAAGGTATTTTATTATTTTATTTTTTTGGCTGCAGCCTGCCAGGTTACAGCGGCAGCGAGGACTGCGTCGCCATGGAGACGCTGCTGCAGGGCTATGACGAGCAGGATGAGGATCAAGTGTACCGCGTGTGCAACTCCCCTCTGCTCAAGTACATGGACAACGATGTGAGTACCTTTTGTCATACGCCGCAATATTGTGTCGTCATGTTACGTACATTCACAGATGCGTCGCGGCTTCAAATTGTCAGCTTTTTATCATTTGTAGACAAAATTAATCAAATAAAATGTTATGGTAGTGGCAAAAATTTGATCTATGTGCACAAGCCCTTTATTCACGTTTTCTGTCAAAAGAAAAAAACAAAACAAGGTAAGTTCATGAAAGTACCACATAATTTTAGTCCACTAGCTTAATGCTAACTCACAAACATACATACATATAAATAAGTATCTTTGTGTTGTAAAAATATTGAGTAGCTTTTTACAATTGTATTACAAAACAAGGTGTTGCTTCTTAAATTAGTATTAAAAAGTAACATTAAGAGCTTTTTTAAAATTTTATTTTAAAATACTAAGAGACCTTAAAAATATGACAAATAAAATAAGGTGTTTTTTTAAAACATTTTTTTTTTTTTGGTGAATGTAAAAACTAAATGGGTAGCTTTCTCTTCTTTTATTTTTTTTATTTTTATTTTTTTTATTTTATTGTATTTTTTTAAGACATATAAGTATCTTTTTTTTTTTTTTTTTTTTTTTTTTTTTTTTTTTTTTTCCCCAAGACAATATTTGTATAGCAAAAAAAATAAGGGGTAGTTTTGTTAGCATGTTGGGCAAAAAAAAAAAAAAAAAAAAAATGTAAAACATGTTAAAAAAAAATAAAGGGGAATTTTAAAAGCGAAATAACAAAACAGGACTTTATTTTACATTTAATATTTAAAAGTGAGAAAACTGTTTTACAATTTAAACGGAATGTTTAAAAAAAAATTTTACATTTATTTTTTTACATTTAGCGGCACAAAATGAGGGGTAACTTAAAATGTACATTTAAAACATTGAAAGCGTGTAATTTTATTTTGTATCTGTCCATTCTCTGTATTGCTTATAACAGAATGCGTGACAAATAAATAAATAAATGTACCATTCTTAATCTGATTGTTTTTTTTTTTGTTTTTTTTGCCCAACATGTTAAGAAAACTACCCCTTATTTATTTTTTATTTTTTAAGTTGAAGTCGTTTGTTTTTAGAGGATCAAATTTGCCTATTGAAGCCATCTTTTAGACAGAAGTTGTGTAATTGCTGTTGTGTGTTGTGCGTGTCGTGCTTTGGGCACGCAGTACGCCAAGCTGGCCATCTCGCTGCGGGTGCCTGGCGGCGGAGGCAAAAAGAAGAAGGCGGCCGCCGCTCCAGCAGGGGGCGCCGGCGGGGACACCTCCGCCGCTGCCGAGGACGAAGATGAATACGAGGGGGGGCTTTGTTAGCCTCCGTCCTCCTTCCTGCTCTCCGGTTCCTTTCATCGAAATCCTTCACCAACTCTCTGCTGTGACGGCCGCAACGGGCCCATCTTGTGAAGTAAAAAAATATATATTTAAAAATTATTATATGTTGCAAATACGACTTGGGCAGGTGTTGCAGTTGAATTTTAATTTAAGGTGCAAGTATGGAAGTCACGTGCATGTGTGCATTTTTTGTGCGTCTTGAGAAAAATAAATATGTCAAATGCGTGTATGCAATATCGCTCTTTGAATGATTGGTAATTCCAATAACGGCCCAAAAGCATGACCCTCGTAGCTCAACGCAAAATGAATACAAAAAGTTCAAAGGTCATCTTGTAGACAGTTCTTTCCTCTTTGTCTACCCCCAGCGGTGTGCGTGTTATCAATTTTCAAGCATTTTATCTGAAAATGCCGAGTCACTTTTCTGTTTTTAAAGCAAATAGAGGGATGGTTCATGTATTTTATAATTTTGTGCTCTTGTCAATGTGTACATTCCTGAAGAAGCAAATATTGTGTCTCATGTATATACGCCGTACAAATACAATAAACAATCCATTCAGTGGCACTTTCTGTCTTTTCTTTTGTAATTGTATCTGTATGCCTTTCTACTCAGATTTTATGCCTTTATTATTGTAACATTACAAAGTTTGTTCTCAGAATTATGACTTATTGCGATTGGCTGGTGACTATCTACTGCCCAAAGCCAGCTGAGATGGGCTCCAGCACCCCTATGACCCTTGTGAGGAATAAGCGGTCAAGAAAATGGATGGATGGATGAATTATGACTTAAGCAGTGTAATACGACGGCTCATTAAGGGTACACAGAAATTTGACTGTTACTGTGTAAGCCTTACACAGTACATACCTTACACCGTAAGGTATGTACTATTCTCCAACCTTGATAGTTGATACATTAAGATTTTCTTGACTTTTGTGTAATTTTTTTCCTCTAGATTTTACAACTTTATCTTCCTAAAATTACTTTTATGAAAATCTAAAAATTTATTTAATGAATTTTACGACTTGGGGAAAGAAAAAAAAAGTAAAGGACATGTGTTACATATTTAAAGATGAAGTCCAGAGTCCGGGGGGGGGGGGGGGGGGGGGTAATAAGTACCATTTCTGCAACTGTTCTTTGCAGTTGAGAGGCTGCATCAAAGCCTTCTGTATGCTCTAGCCAACAAAAAAACAAACAAAAAACGTATAAATACGTGTTTGGAACACTTAGAACATTAAAAAAACAAAACGTATTTACACATTATTGGGAGCAAATGAGTTAATAGTGCATTTTCCTGAGTCAAAACGTCGGACCCTGCCTTTAAATAATCTTTTTCCAAGGCCATAACAAATTTTTCAAATACCATCTCCACCATTCACGGTTGGGTCTCCATGCGTGTGTCTATGGGTTGGAGGAGGGGGTAGGTTCCCTTCAGCCGTTGTTGAGTGAAGTCGGTGTCCTTTTTTTTTTTTTCTCCACGATTTCGCAACTCGGACCTAATTCCGGGGTTACATTGCCACTTATGCATTGATTTCTGTGCGGCATTTTCACGTTATTTACTGTCTGTAGTCTGTGCGGCGTACAGTTGTAACAACAAATTTGGGAGAAGCGCTACAGGCACTAACCTTGCTCTCGCAAGATGAATTCTCGCGGTATTTTGTGAGTTCACAGACCCCCGAGAATACATCTTTGTACCGCTCTCGCAGGTAACCGCTGCAGTGGTTCGGACCAATCACAGAGCAACATTGTGTTTGGGGGCGGGATATGCAACTGTGACGAAACCAGGAAGCCAGTGCCGACGCCGGAGCTAACAAACAAACAAACCCAACATGGACAAATGGACGCTACGATGAAATCTGTTTTCACAGAGTTACTCACCGTTTCCTTGTCGAATGTTGAACAGCGACAGGCACTTCGTACATTTCTAGCTGGTAAGATGTTCGTGCTTCCCCCCCCCTCGACAAGGAAGAACACGAAATTTTCATCCTTGGCTGTGATTGGTTAAAACAAACGTGTAGAATGTCGCATCGTCCAATCAGCTCAAATTATTGTACAGAATGTCCAGCCTTTTCCCGAAGAAATTACTGTGGAGAGGTCATCTGGCTATTGCCACGTTATATAGTTAAGAATGCGATTATAACTTTACTCTTATGAGGTATATCTCAAAGTGATACTAAAATATTTGTTTATTTCCACAGTGCATTCAAATACAGGCAAAAACTATTGATAAGCAATCATTTGACTGTGAAAAATGGACTCCCTCTGAAGCTCAAAGCTTATAAACTGGGGTCCTGTTTGTTTGACTTAGAACTACCAACAACGAAATAAAAGCAAAGCTCATCAAGTCAAAATGGTTGATGCAAAGATTGGAGTTCATTCTTTGAGAGGCTCTCGTGACTCCAATGCTCCATACGGGAATCCTAGCGTAAATCACGATGATGAGCGTCTATTTATTGAAACATTTAAAGAAAGTTGTTTCAGTGGCAACGCCCTCTGGCTTCACCCGGGAGAGGCTAATTGGGAATCCATCATCAGATTGTGTGATGGGCTTGACCTCTCGTTGGGGAACGCTGTACAAACACGTGGAATGAGGCACCATTTTCGTTTTATTGGTCACTTCCATCACAGCCTTTATTATCATACACGTTCACATTTCACCTCTTTTGTATTAGCAATGAAAATGAACAATAATGAAGTGCTTCTCTCATGCTACAATGTCCTAGAATGCATAGTTTTTCTTTGCTTTTTACTTCTTTGAAACCTTTCACCGGCAGGAAACTTCCCACTCTTCTCAGCATGATCCGGAAACTGATAACTGAAACTGATTTATTTATTTTTTTCTTTGTCCTTTTGCCAGCCCACCGGCAGGTAGACTCCCCGTCCCTTGTGCAGTAAACGTTACATACGTGTCATGCCGTTTGTTGAATTAGTCCTTGTCAGAGCCAAAATGTCGTAACACATACAATGAAAACGTATGTGAAGAGCGCTTCCTGAGAGAGATGTGTGAGTTAAGTAGAAAAACAAATGAGGCACATAGTTAGCCTACTAGTGCTGCTGCCTCAGTCATATTCAAAGTTTCTGAAAACAAGAGAAATACAAATTCCAAATGTTTTTTTGACAGCATGTTGGTATTTTATGTTTTATTGGAAACTGTATGTTGAAAATGACTCAGGCAGTTATGCTAGTAGGCTAACAGAATGAACAACTAAAAAGTGGCTCTCCCAAATGAAAATGTTCTCTGTCCACATTTTATTTTCACCCCAAAGGCAAATATATATATTTTTTAACTGATGTTTTTGCTTTTTCTCTTAAAAAAAAAGGCACAAAAAGAGAAAAAAAATACATCTAATCACAGGATATTTTTTTTGTTTTGATTTCATTCGTCTTTTTTTCTTTTAACTTAAAAAAAGAAAATCCAAAACACACCAGAAAGTGATTTGTAGTTGCTTCACTCAAATGACATTATCACAAAATTTGCAGAGAAACAAATAAAAAATGTTTTAGACATTTAAAAATATTTAAAAAAAATTTATTTCATTTTAATCCAAAACACAAATCTTTTTGTTTTTTTGACTGTTTGCCTTGAGAAAAACTCAAAATTTAGAAACAAAAACTGTTTTGTTTCAGATTTAAAAAAAAAAAAATCTTTTTTTTTTTTAGTTGTTTAATTTTTCATGTTAAACCACAACACACATGCACACAAGTCCCCCCCCCCAAGATGTTTCTCGCTCTAATAAAAACCTCACAAAATTTTGTGAGAAGTGGGGGGAAACACACAAAAATGTGAATTTTCCTTGGAAATTTTGTCATTTTTAAAAAGACAAAACATTTCCCGAATTTTGTGTTTTAACATTTTTTGATTAGCCTTTTTTCTTATTATTTTCCAAACTTTGTCACTTAAAAAAAGTTAAGTTCGAATTGTGTAATTAATTTTTATTTATTTTTATCCCAAACACAGAACATTTTTGGTTATTCTAATAAAAGGATCACATATTTTGGATAGAAACACCAACAAAAAAAGGCACTTTGTGTATTTTCAAAATAACGTATTGTTCTAGCATAATTGTCTATCACTTTTAACTGATTGTTACAATATTAATGGATAAAATATATCAAGGTTGAATCAGACAACTGGACTCTTCTTCTTTGTTGAATTTGTTGTGTTTTTACTTGAGAAATGATAAATGGTTCTAAAAACTCAGTTTTTGGTTCTTCAAAGAATTCCTTGAGTTTTTCCTCAAAATATTGCCTGTTTTGAAAAAATGTCATGTGAAAAATTTTTGAGGGGATTTTTTTTAAAGTTGTTTCTCTGCAAATTTTGAGACTTTTTTTTTTTATTTTTATTTTTTTTTTAAATTTAACTTTGGATCCCTCATTGTCACCACACAGACCGACTCCGTGTGAGAAGAGCGCTTCCTGAGAAAGATGTGTGTGTCTTAAGACTTCAAATCAAATAAAACACAGTAAAAGTGGTTCTCCCAAATAAGAAAACATGAAAACATTTGTTTGTTGCGTGTTCTTGTGTTGCAGCCGTCCACGTCAGTCATTAAAAACTATTGCACACTCCCCTGTTCCAAGAATTCCAGTCAGAGAAGAAGAATTGTGCTCATTTGTTGTGGGAAGCCCTTTTTCCGAGGTCCTCGCGTGAGCAGTTTAGAAAAAAAAAAAAAAAAAGTCTTTTTGGGGCAGGAACATTTTTACAAGGGTACAACAACGTCACAGAAAGTGGTCGTCTCGTCCTCCGACAGCAGCACCAGCAAAATCTGTGCTCGAAAAGGCCGGCAAGGAGAAAAAAAAAACAAACAAACAAAAAAAAAGGCCGGGCCGTCGTCATCACTGCGTCTTCTCGCGCGTCCACTTGATCATGGTCTCGGGCGAGCGGTAGAGGAAGATGAGCTTGGCGTACATGTCCTCCTCCAGGTCCAGCTCGCCCGTCTCGCGCACCAGGAAGATGTCGGTGCACAGCTTGAGGATGCGGTCCACGTTGGGCAGCTCCTCGAACATGATGGTGTGCGAGATGCCGCTGAAGAACTCGCGCACGAACTTGCCGATCACCAGCACCACCGACGCGTACAGGCCCATGATCCTGACACACACGCACGCACCAAACGACAGCGTCAACAACGTGCACACCACGAGTTCAGCTGGCAAAAAAAAAAAAAAAAAGAAAAAATTGCGCTCTATAAAAACACAATTTGTTCATCCGCCTCATATTTTCAGGGGGAAAAAAATTGTCTCCACATTTTGCATTTTTATCTGAAAACTTAAAATGTGTTTTTGTTATTGATTCTCTCAAAAATTTCAAATTATTTTTGAAAATGTTTTGATCTGGAACACACCCAAAAATCATCCAAAAAAAACAAGAATTTTTATTTTAAAAAATGTTTTTACTTTTGTTTCATGGTCGATTTAAAAAAAAAAATGAGATGGAAAACGATAATAAATATTAGTTTTGGTTGTTTACACTGCAAATTTTATCAAATTATTCAAAAAGAAAGGAAAATTTGTATTTCATTCTCTTAAAATTATTAGGTTTTGATATTTTGACAAAAAAAAAAAAAAAAAAGAAGTTTCGTAACACCCAAACCTCTTAAAATAAAAAATAAAAATTGCATTTGTTTGCGATTCCCTCAAAAATATAGGAAAAAAATTACCCCAAATAAATTAATTTCTTCAAATTTAGAGAATAAAAACAAAAAAAAACAATTATCAAAAAAAAAAAAAAAAAGTTTGCGCACTATAAACACTATTTGTTAATTATCAGGAAATCTCCATATTTTGCATTTTTAGCTGAAAACTAATAACATTTGATTCTGTTATTGATTCTTTAAAAAATTTGAAATTATTTTTGAAAATGTTTGGATCTGGAACACACGCACAAAAATCATCCAAAAAAATAAAAAATCAAAAATAAGAATTTTTATTTTTTAACATTTTTTTTGCTTTTGTTTCATGGTCGATTAAAAAAAAAATAAAAAAATGGAGATGGAGATGGAAAAACGCTAAATAAATATAAGTTTTTGTTGATTACACTGCAAATTTTATAAAATTATTTGAAAATTATTAGGTTTTAATATTTTGTAAAAAAACAAAAAAAACAAAAAAAAAACACAAAATCATCCAAAATACAAGACCAGAATGAGCAATTTGAAATGTTTTATCAAACCAAATATAACAAAATGTACTTTAGATTCCTTATGGTTGATATTCTCCAAATTTTGACAAAAAAAGAAAAAAAAAAGAAAAGAAAAGAAAAGAAAAGAAGATTTGTTAACACCCAAACCCCCCAAAATAAAAAATTGCATTTGTTGGTGATTCCCTTAAGAATATTGGAGAAAAAAAAATTACCCAAAATGAATGAATTTCTTCAAATTTAGAGAACAAAAAAACAAAAGTCAGAATAAAAAAAAATTGCAAGAATAAGATATATCTTCTTAAAAAAAAAAAAAAAGTTTTGTTTTGTTGTTTCACTACTAATCTTAGATTATTATTATTATTATTATTATTATTATTATATTTTATTTTTTACTGTCAAAAGATTGCAAGATATGTAGTATGTAAATATAGCCAATTATTCTACGAAAATTTTGTATGGAACTTAATTTGTTTGTAAACAGGATTAAATTGAGGTTCCACTGTATTACATTTTTTTTTTTTTTTTTTTTTTTAAAGATTGATGTGATTTTTTCTTCTTTTTCTGAGAGCTCAGTATTATACATTTGGCAGCCATTTGATTTCTTCTCAATTTGATCCAAAACAGAAAACATTTTATTTTGTCTGAAAGACTGAAACACAAATTAAAATAATTTAGTTTGCATCTAAATTTGTGCTTTCAAAAAAAAAAGATATCTAAAACAAAGATTTTTTTTCCTTTTTGCTGTCTTTCCATTATCTCTAACATACTTTACTAACATATTTTGTATTTCTGAGATAAAACAAACCAAAACATGTGGGTGTTTGGCATGGCGAGACGTGGTGCACGACGCTTGCAACCGCGTGTGAGCGTTCGTACCCGTAACCGGCCAGGAAGCCGAGGCTGGGCGGGCTGACTTGGTCGCTGAAGACGTAAAGCTCCAGGCGGGCGTCGTGGTTCTGACTTTTCTGGATGGGTCCGCGTTCCGTCTGGTTGACGATCCACCACTCCTGCACCTGACGCTGCGACGTCTTCACTTGCCGCAGGCTCACGCTGATGTTCATCATCTTCTCGTCTGATATTCAATCGCAACGCACAAACAAAAACAAACATTGGGAACCATACAACACCAAATGGAACTTAGTGTAATGAAAGGGCTGCTCAGTACAAAAAAAACAAACGTTTTTTTTTGTGTGTGTGTCATCCTGTCTCATTCTTAAAGAGTAGCGATGATAAATTGTGGTTAGACAGGAAGTAGGGGTAAAATTAATTTATAAAAAAATAAAAGCACATTCATACATTAGTAGTTTCGGTTTTATCTTAACAAGTGAAGAACTCTCTTGTGACAAGAGATTTGCTGAATTTCAAAATAAGAGCTAACAACCTGTGAGGATTATTATGTATATATTATTCCATATTTTCTCTTTTATTGCATAGAGTTAATTTTAAAGCATGTACTCAGTATTTCACTATCAGTTTGGGTTGCTGTATGTGTATTCAACCTAAGGACGTCTGGCATGCGGGAATGAAGAACTTCACACCAGGACAATAGACAGCCTTCAAGGATTAGTGGTCGTAAAAAAAGTTTTATGGTTAGAGGATGTCTCCTGTGTTTATGACTGTTGTATTTGTGATGCCACAACGCTGCTATTTCTCCGCCTCCTTTTGTGACCATTTGTTAGCGAACTCCATGAAAAGACAAGAAATGTGAATGTGTGTCAGAGTGGGCCAGAGGATTGTGACCAGCACACATCTCTTGCTCATCTCTCCTTGTACAAGTAAAGGCCTTGTTTTTCTCATTTTAATGTCTGTCTCCTCATTTGTGCAGTTTAAAAATGTCATAGATGGTGTTTAAACCTGACACAACCACACACACAAAAAAAAAACCAGAAGAACAAATGTCAAACAGGAAGTGGTAGATATTCAAAAAATCAAAGCATACTTTTAGAACAGGGTCGGTCACATAATACCTGTATTTAGGGTGACCGCACAGGATGGGAAAGTCCAAAAATAAAGAAACAATCACAAAAAGACTCCAGATCAGAAAGTTTTGCAGGGTGAAGTTAAAAACAGCCACCAATCAACTAAATAATATTATTAGTGTCAGGCAGGAAGTGGTGCTGAAAATAAATAAACAAACAAACAAATAAATAAATAAATAAATAAATAAATGCATAAAAAGCCACAAAACACAAGTACAGTGGTCAGACAGGAAGTAAGGGTGAAATTAAAAAAAACAAAAAAAACATTTATAGGCAGGAAGTGGTGTTGAGAGTAAAAAAATAAATGTATCTTCAATGACAGTGTGAAGACAGGAAGTGGAGGTGAAGGGGGAAAAAATAAAAGCACATTTTATATGATTGTTATGACAGGAAGTGGATCTGAGATTAAAAAAAAAAAAAAAAAACGTTCTATAATGTGCTAAAACATCAAGTCAACACGAGATTAAAAAACAAAAGCTCATTCAATGACAGCGTTAAAGCAAAGAAGCAGATGAGAGATTAAAAAATAAAACATTTGATGGCAGTGTTAAGACAGGAAGTGGAGGTGAAAGTGAAAAATAAAAGCACATTCTACACCAAAGTTATGACAAAAATGGATGTGTGACTAGAAAATAAAAGTATATTCTACAACAGTGTTAAGACAGGAAATGGAGGTTAAATTAAAAAAATAAAAGCATCCTGAAAATATTCCATATATTAAAAAATAAATAAATAAATAAAACTATTAGTAAAATCAATCAAAACTGAACTAAAACAAAACATTTTCCAAACACTAAAAACTAAAACTGATTGAATTTCAAAAATAAAAGTCTGATAATAATGAATATCCAAAATGATAACTGTGGTCACGACAGGAAGTGGAGGTGTCAAAGTAAAGCGTCCCACCTTTATAGAGCTGATCGACGGGTTTGGCGTCCGAGTCGCTGGGCGCTCTGATGAAGCGCGGGAATATGTTGGTGAGCGTCCTGCGCGTGCGTAAAAGAGAACGTCAACGGGATCCGTTGGCGCTACGGCTCGGCCGGCGACCGGTCCACTCACACGTGCGACTGCTTGTCGTTTCCCTTGAGCAGCAGCACCAGCTCCCTCTTGGTGTCGTTGCCCAGGTTGGTGACCCGTTTGCCGGACGCCTTCTCGGCCTTGGCCCCCAAACTTAAGTTGCGCTGCACGGACCACGACACGGTGATGGGGAAGTCCTCGTCCAGTTTCAGCATCTCGATGAGGGTGTTCCTGCTCGGGGGGCTGATGGTCCACAGGGTGTTGGAGCTGCCCTTCAGCTCTGCGATCACCAGGTCGCCCGGCATGTAGCCCCCCAGCCACTCCAGCGCCTCCTGGTGGCGCCAGTCACATAGACAGACGCATTGTCACTTTTCTCACCGAGTCAATATAAAACGACAGTTTTATTCAAACGGGAAGTCAAGTCAAAAATGTTCTTGACAATATTCATATTTTCTATGCGCCACTAGCCTAAACGCAATATTCTGATTCGTTTTGTGTTTACACATTATGAAGTCGCACCTTCAGACTCGCATTGTTTTTGCTGGTCAAAATGGATTTATTTCTGCTGATTTTGACTCTTTTCCCACATAAGAACAACATGGAAATGTTTTTTTTTGGGAGTAGCTCATGTTTTTAGTTGTAATCGTGGCTGAAACGTGTTGTGAACTTCCAAGCTTATATGCAACATTTTTAACATGACGATCATGCAAATCAACTTGCGATCTGTTATGTAAGATCCAATCATGAACTAGAGGTGTCGACATCATTCAAAATATGTGTTTTATTGGTTTAGACATGCGAATATGTTATGTCCACTGGGTCTGAAGGGATTAAGCAGCAAATGCCACCAGTTTTTACCCAGGTCAGCCGTTTTGACACTTGCTGTCGATTGCAAATGACATCACAGTTGCCTAAAAAAAGGACTAAATGGGAATGATGATGATGATAATACTAATACTACTACTACTACTACTACTACTACTAATAATAATAATAATAATAATAATAATAATAATAATAATATAGTATCTTTAAAAAAAAAATCTTTCTGTACTTTTCCTGTGTTTTTTTTTTTTTTTTTTTTGGTGAAACACAAAATCATTTTTGTTCTTTTTGGTTAATTTCGCCCCTTTTTTTTATCTAGAAAAACTAAAAAATAATGTTTTTTTGCATGTTTCTCTCCAAACATTGCAAGTTGAAAGACATTTCTTCCTGTTCTTTTTCTAATCATTTTAAATATTTGTTAGCAGAAAGACAAAAAAACATTTTCGTTGTTGTTTACTGACATATTTTTCCACATCTTAAACACCCAAGGAAAAATATTTTTGCTGTTTTGTTCTCCCTCCAAACCTTGCTTTTTTTTTTAAATAAAATATATTTAATCCAAAACCATAACAAATTTGTGTTTTTGTCTCTCAAAATGCATTTTTATTTAAAAATGTGAACTACAGCAAAATTATAGTTTCATTTTTTAAATTATGTTAAAAAAATGTTTTTCAATTGTTTCTTTATTTTAAACTTAAACCTGAAATCCAAAGAAACTATATTTTGTTTACATTTTTTTTTTTTAGTTAAAATATGAACATTTTTATTCTCTTCTTTTATTTTTTTTTATTTTATTTTTTTTTAGCATGCAGTAACACCAAGTGTTGATGCTTAGTGCCCACTAGAAATAAATCTTAAGGAGTTAGTGAGTATAGTGTCGTATAGTGTGGTGTGCTCGAGCCCACTAGCAGCAACTAGGTTCCTGACTATATAAAAATAAAAACAATCAGATACAAAATACCAAATACAGAAGCAGCGAAAACAAAAGTTGTAACGATGTGGTGGCTCTCGTTAACAGGCAGAATCTAGGCAGGATTAAGTTGCCAAATTAAGATTAAAATATTCTATGTACATAGTCCATATTTGTTTAAATCTTGATACTTGATTTTTATTTAAGGCAGAGATTTTTTCCATTGAGATATAATTTATTAGTAAGTTTAACCAGTGGTCGATATTTAGAGATTATTTATTTTTCCAATTGACAAGGATTATTTTTTTAGCAATAGTAAGGGCTATAAATATAGATTGAGATTGTTTACATGGTAGCTCAATTATTGTTAAGTCACCTAGTAAACACAATCTTGGAGATAAAGGAAGCCTACAGTTTAATATATCAGCGAGCTTTCCCAAGATTTTAGTCCAGAAATGCAGCACTGGAGTACATGACCATAAAGCATGAAGATAAGTATCGGCAGTGTTTTGTGAGCACTGGAGACAAATGTCGGAGTCAGAGAGTCCCATTTTTTTCATCATATATTGTGTAATATATGTTCTATGAAGTATCTTATATTGGATAAGTTGCAAATTTGTCTGTTTGGTCATTTTAAATACATTTTCACAGATTTGGGTCCAAAAGTCTGGTTCCGGAACTATAGACAAGTCTTTTTCCCATTTTAATGTCGGTAAATACGTTTTATTTGTGTATAAAAATAACTTATATATTTTTGATATTTTCTTTATTGTTGTTGGAGAAAGCTTTATAATATCTTTAGCTAAGACAGGCAGTTGGAGCGTATCCTGAAGTGTTGGGATTTGTTTCTTAACCATATTTTTGACTTGCAGATAATGTAAGAAATTCCCATTTTTTATTTCATATTTTTGGACCAAGTTTGTATACGATATAAACTTATTATCTGAGAAAAGATGATGAAGGTGTGTAATTCCTTTCTGCTCCCATAGGCTTAAATGGAACGACTGATTATTAAGTTGAAAGTCGGGGTTATGCCAAATGGGAGAGAGCCCACAGGGCGCCAATTGGGAGTTTGTAATTTCTAATGCCTTCCACCAGGCAGTCAGGGTGGCGGCTATCATTGGGTTTTTAAAACAATTATGTCGTTTTATTGATTTTGTAATAAAGAGTAAATCTAACAGTCTAAGTTTAGACATTTTTATTCTCTTCAAATTATTAAGAACATCAAAACATCCATCCATCCATTTTCTTAGCCACTTTTCCTCACCAGGGTCTCGGGGGTGCTGGAGCCTATCCCAGTTGGCTTCAGGCATTAGGCGGAGTACACCTTGTACACACAACTGGTTGCCAGCCAACCCAGGACAATAGCACCAAAAAAATTAACCTTCCCCAAATTGGTGAAATTTTAATTTATTTTTGGTTTATTTATTAATTTTGTTAGTTTCCTTTATTTCCCCCCACTTTTTTTGGGGGGTGGGGGGGGGTGGGGGGGGTGGGTTGTAAATCCAAAACAGAGAACAGAGAACGCATGATGCTGTTTATTTATTTATTTATTTTTAGTCCTATATCTTTAGCGTCCTTACTGTGTATTGATAGCCAATTTGCAAGTTTAAATGCTCGCTGCAACATTTTGCTCTTGCCGTGATACTCACCTCATCATCATTGTACAATTTGACAAATTTTGTCAAATCTTTTTCGGAGACTTCCTGCAGTTGCTTCTGCTGAGCACTCATGGTGAAGATGGGCTGCCAAGGACCAAAAAAGCAAACACCATGATTGACTTGCCATAAAAAAAAAGTATACACAATTTATTTGTCCTTTTCATCTCACCTGGAAGCCGGCCAGCGTGATCTCCAAAGAGACGTCCAAAGGCGGGTTGACCACGCCGGCCACGGACTTGACGAGCGACATGAAGAGCAGCGGGAACCACACGATGCAGATGAGCAGCATCACGATCATCCCGCCCATGCCGTACTTCACCACCTTCTTCTTTTTCTGGCCTCGTGGTTGAGGGTACCTCTGTAGGGATGTGCAAAGACTGTTATTAATGCTTGTTGTCTCGTTTCTCACAGTCTGTCTCCTCTCTAATTAGCAGCTACGTTTACTTTTTGTTTTTCACCAAAGCAACCACATCAGAGCAGTTTTTTGCGTGTCACTCACTGTTGCAGACGGGCGAATTTGTTGGGTGCATGACGTCACTCCCGCGGCAACTTAACAGCGCGCAAAGAGGTTTTTTTTTTTCTCCACTCACTCACTCACTCTTCTTATGTGAGTGTTTTTTTTTCACTCACTCACTCACCCACTCACTCACTCACTCACTCACTCACTCACTCACTCACTCACTCACTCACTCCCTCACTCACTCACTCACTCACTCACTCACTCACTCACTCACTCACACAAGCTTCTTGTGTAAGTGAAAAATAAATAAATCCGTGCGTGCTGTCAAGTTGCTGCGGGATTGACGTCATGCAGCCGACAAATTCGCCCGGTCCCGTCTGCGACACGCCCCCTACCACCCCCCGCTCTGCGATTGGCTGGAGGGGTAAACAACTGTCTGTCCACAGAAACGACCCGCTGTTGACAAAACAAACACAAAATGGCAAAATACAGGCTGGATGGGTGTGGGGGTTTAGGAAAAAAATCACCACCACACATTAACAGAAGCCCAGAGGTGTAGATTGAGAAGGAGTTGATGAGTCTCAATCCTGTATTTATATAGTGCATTTTCCTGAGTGAAAACGAAGACCCCGCCTTTAAGTTGGTCAGCAAATCTCTTTTTAGAGTGTATTTAAAGTTTTAGCAGGCATTGTTACTGCTGCTTGTGCTTTTTTTTCCCTTCTTCTTTCCAATATCTGTTAGCAAGGCCAGCCGTACTGCATGACTAAGCTGCCGAACAAGACATGTTGAGGGGGAACAAGAAAATAAAAGTTCAACCCAGAAATCATTTCAAGCAACACTTGGCAATCTCATTTCTCGCTCGGCTAAGCTTCCAAAATGCCACGAGTGGATTTCATTCCAGCACCTTCTCCGACTCTCGCCAGCATTTGAGGATGAAGATGTGAGCGTAGATGTCCTCCACACAGATCCAGCTGGACAGAGACAGCGACGTGTCCGTCCACACCCAGTCCATCACGGCACGCAGCTCCGTCAGGAACGGAACCATACGAAACCTGCAAGCAACACTCATTTGTTTGTTTGTTTTGTTGTTGTTGTGATTTTGTATGTCCAGCATGACCTTTTACCCTTGAAAGAGGAAGAGGTTGACATAATTGTAGCTCTTGGTGAGGAAGTTCCCCAACACGCGGGTGGGATAACCGCAGCGGATCTGATAGGCTGACAAGCCAAAGTAGATGCACTTGACAAAATACCACATCTGAGCCACAGTGTTCTTGTTGAAACGCCTTTTGATGGAAGTCAGAAAAGACACAAAATAAACAAATGAAATTTGACGCCGAGACGTTGGGAGCAGTGGATACATTCTTACTTCTCTGTGACTCCTGGCAGGATGAAGAACATCCAGAAGTGGATGCCGAAGACCAGGAAGACCTGGAAGATGACCTTGCCCATGACAGACTTGCGCAGGTAGAGGGCCCGGTCCACCACCATGGTCCCAAACTGGATGAGGACCATCACCAAGAAAGGTCCGGGCACCTGATCCTCTGACAGTGACGACGTGATATCTGCCGCCGAGTGTTTCTACAAGACAACAGACATACTGTCGGCTGGGAACCGGACCCTCTGAAGATCTCAGTGGAAAGGCGACACCTACGCCAAAAGCCCAGAAGCCAAAGACAATGATGATGAAATCGACGGTGTCGGCGAGGAACATGAGCACGTAGACGTCGGTCACGGCGCTGTACTCGGGATGGATGAGGTCGTAGAAGAACTGACGCATGGGAACGTAGATCTCCATGAACCTGAAATGCAGCCACAGAGCTACGATCAAATGGATTCCTTACAAAATCAAGTTGAGACGACTGGTGCAAAATGCCGGCGAGTTGTACTTCTTGACGGCGAAGGCTCTGGCCTTGAAGAGTTGCTCCTTCAGCTTCTCTAGGATCATCTGCTTCCTGCTCTTCTGATGCACGCTGGCTTCGCTGCCGTCCTTGTGGCTGCTGCTGTGGGAGGTGACACTTCCTGCGAAGACAGTCGAGGTAGGAACAAGGCTTCAAATACAAATTTCCCAATTTGACTTCTGGTTTGGTGGTATGTACGGAGGACCAAAACTGCCAAAATTAAAAACAAATAAATGAATAAATAAATTAAAAAAAAATGAATGAAACTGAAAATAAGATATTTTTTAAAAAATGTGGAAAAACAAACAAAAATATATAACTAGAATTAAATGTCAATCAATAAATAAAAAGGCTCCGCTCTCATATTTATTTATTTCATGCTGCAGACGCTATCAGCATGAAATTCATCATGAAATGAGGGTGCAAAATTATCAAATAATTTCCACATGTATTTTTATATTGTTTGAATCTCGTTCTTAATTTTTTTTTGTATTTATTTTTTTGTGTTTTTTTTTTTTAAATATACATATATATATATATATATATATATATATATATATACATATATATATATGGGCGGCACGGTAGTCGAGTGGTTAGCACGTCCGCTTCCCAGTTCTGAGATCTCCGGTTCGAGTCCAGGCTCGGACCTTCCTGGGTGGAGTTTGCATGTTCTCCCCGTGCCCGCGTGGGTCTTCTCCGGGTACTCCGGTCTCCTCCCACATTCCAAAGACATGCATGGCAGATTAATTGGGCGCTCCGAATTGTCCCTAGGTGTGCGTGTGAATGCGGATGGTTGTTCGTCTCTGTGTGCCCTGCGATTGGTTGGCAACCAGTCCAGGGTGTCCCCCGCCTACTGCCCGGAGCCAGCTGAGATAGGCGCCAGCAGCCCCCGCGACCCTTGTGAGGAATAAGCGGTCAAGAAAATGGATGGATGGATATATATATATATATATATATATTAGGGGTGTGAATTGCCTAGTACCTGACGATTCGATCCGTATCACGATTCATAGGTCAGGATTCGATTCGATACCGATTAATCCCGATACGAATTTACAAGTCGATTGCTGCGATATTTTTACTCAAATTTATAAAATACCATTCAGTTAACTTATACAGTACATGTACACTGTAAGATTTGTATGAAAATGTATTATCTTATAACTTTGAGCCACTGTATGTAACAAACGGGTTTAACAACATTTTTCATGTTTGAACAGCATTGAAATAAAATATTAAGGCTTAATGTTCCATTAATATAACATTCTTCGATGCTTAAGGTGTGAAAGTTAAACGTTTTGTTGAATATTTTTCCATAAAAAATGGATGTTAAAAAAATCGATTCGGCTGCCTATTGAATCGATTCGAGAATTGCGTGCTGTAGTATCGCGATATATTGCCGAATCGATTTTTAACACCCCTAATATATATATATATATATATATATATATATATATATATATGCACACACACACGCGCACACAGATTTTATGTTGTTTTTATTTCCATTTATATTTAATGTTGAGTATTTACATTTTTTTATATCTGGTCTTATTTTCACTTTTATTAATTAATTAATTAATTATTTTATTTATTTATTTATTTATTTATGTATATATACTTTTTTGTTGTTGTTTTTATTTCCATTTATATTTATTTTTTAAATTAAATTTTTGGGTGTTTTGTGATGTGTATGAATTTGATGTTTTGTCTACTTATTTATGCATTTATTTATTTAATTATTCACTCACCTACTTCTTATTAAAAATGTATTTAAAAATACAATAATTGAAAACTTGTATATGCACTTCAAAATGTTTGCTTTGTTCTTTTTTTGTTACGTTATTCTTTACTGCACAACCAATATTTATGTTTATGTACAGCACTTTGTATTCCGCAATGCCTGTTATTAAAGTGCTTTATAATTAAAGTTGAGTTGAGTTTTATATCTGGTCTTATTTTCAATTTTATTCATTCATTTATTTATTTTTAATGGTGGCAGTTTTGGTCCTCTATAGGTGGGATGATGCAAGCAAGCCAAAAAAAAAAGAATAAAAGATGGCCTCACCCCGCTTGGCCCGGGCAGATGAATGCACGGATCGGTGCGAGACGTGCGAGCCCCCACTAGAGCTATTGCGCCGCTGGTAGGTGGGCTGCTGCGGGTTGTGCAGCTGCACGTGGCCCGAGTCCATCGAGGTGCCGAAGTTGATGGAGCGCAAGGTGTTTGTGGAGCCGCGCCGCCCATGTGGCCCCGAGGAGGCATTGGTGGTGGCGGCGGAGGTGGGTTCCGACTCCCTCTCGCTCTCGTCTCGACGGCTCCCCTCGTCCTCCGACTCGCTCTGACGGGACGCCGCCCTCTTCTCCTTGGGGTTGTCCTCGTCCCACAGGCCGTGGCACTGTGATGGCAAAGGCGTCCCACTCAATACCAACGTCAATGTGAATGAGAATAGCAGTTGTGCTAGCCTACCATGTAAAGTGTAAAATAGACAAGCACTGTAATCATGTTTAGGGTGACGAGATGTTGGGAGGTTTAACTGGTGTCCCAAGTCCCGGCGGATTTCACCACCCCATTGTTTTGTCTCACTTTTACGTAGGTCTCGGCCCGGCGTCGCATTTTTCCTGTTTTAGTCTGGTCAGCAAGCCAATTGTTTGGGCCATGTGCATGTCAATCACACGGTTGTCATAGCAATGTTACAATTTGGGAACGGCATGAGGTAAACGGCACAACCAGCTTCCAATAGCTGCCGGGACCAAGCAAAACAGGTTGGCTAATGGTGAGAGCCTTGACTTGTTTAGTGCAGTTAAATTACCAACCAAGATAGTATTTTGCATTAGCTAAAGTAATAACAACCAGATTGACTAGCGCTTAAATGTATTATGAAAAGTTCCTGGTGAAAATTTACTGTATATTTGATTTTCTGTGAAATTGTAGTGTCATAGTTTTTAATTTTGAAAATCTGGTCACCTTAGTCATGTTAGCTGGATAAAGCTAACTATAAAATCTGCAGTATATGTGGTTCTATAGCTAAAACTAACACAAACTCAGTATGTAAAAGTTTAATGCCAAATCAACATGAAAGGAAATAGCTGTGGTTGTGTTAGCCGCCTAAAGCTAACTGTAAAAGTAGAGATTCATTAGAGTTGTTCATGTTGGCTGGCACCTGGCGGTGTATGTAAAATAGAGGTGAGCTGGTGGGTGCTAGCATGGTTAACACAAACTGTAATGGATGCCAGGTTGCGCTGTGTGAGTGTACGTCATAAATAAAAACCCAAACTAAAACCTAAAATCGCAATTATCAATGCTAACATTAGCGTGCCAATTAGGTTTTGCTTTAAACTATTTTAAGGCAAAATATTTTATGGCTAAAACAACAAAATAGTTTGTTTTGTTTGACAGTCAAGGTCAGTGGCATGAAAACACTTTAAAACTTGTTTTTTGATGAATCGTTCAACATTTTTCCAGCTGATGCTCAATGTGAACTAAGTTGAATTCAGTTCACTGCCACTACGCAGTACTCTTAGTTCCAGTTTGCACTTTCAAGTTAAATAAGAAAAATTGGCTCAAAGACGACTTGCAACCTATCTTGAAAAACTCGTACATCGGGTCACTAGTATTTCAAGGCGTCACAGTACTTTATATAAAATAAAGGAGTCATGTTAACTGTAAACTGCGATTTGCTGGCAACCAGTCCAGGGTGTACCCCGCCTACTGCCCAAAGCCAGCTGAGATAGGCTCCAGCACCCCCTGCGACCCTTGTGAGAGGACTAAGCGGTCAAGAAAATGGATGGATGGATGGATGGATGGATGGAGGTTAGCTGTAAAATAGAGGTGAGCTAGCCTGCGGTCATGCTAGCTGGCTTTTACCTTGAGGATGGACCTGTGGAAGAAGAGCGCCAGGAGTTGGACCAGGTCGTAGTGAACGTAGCCATCCTTTTTTTCCACACCGATGATGTTGGGCGGGTGGTACGGGTTGTCCTTCTGTAATTTGTCCTGGTTGAAGGGGAAGAAGCCGAACTGGAAGAAGTACTTGATGACGATGGTGACCTGACAAGCAAGGAGACACAAGATCATACACTTTCACATTCATGTTTAGTATTTTAAAACTGTTCAAGGCACTTTCAGTCAATTTTAAACCCAGTTTTAAGTTTCTCCAGTTAATTTTCAAAAGTTTAAATCTTTGTCAAGTTTACTTTAAAACCAATTTAAAGCTTATACATTTGAAAACCAGTTTAAATCTCATTTAAAGCTAAGCAGGTTGCTAGTGGCCACTGGGATTATTTTAACAATACTTTTGAAAAGATGATCACAATAATTAATTATTTTAGTCCAAAAAAACACCACTTGGTGACAGTATTACGAGCGATCAAAGGTTTTTATTTTCATCTTTAAGCATTATTTGGGACCTCGGTGTAGACGATGGCAGTCATCCAGTATCGCTTGCTGGGCCGCGGCACCGACAGCATAGCCCACAGGAAGATGGTGACGGGCAGCACCAGTGTGGCAAAGTTGGCTGACACCATGTGGTTGATGATGATGACCAGGAAGCAAACCATCTCAGAGTGCGCCACTAGCATGTTGTACAAGGCGTAGCAGAGCTGCAGAACCAGCGGCTGGCTCTGGTAGAACTTCTCTGACTGATCCAACTCCTCATCGTAAAACATCCTGGCGATGGACAGAGAAAAGGTGATTACCGAACGGGTTCCTCAGGGTACTGTGCTAGGTCCATTGCTATTGCCACAGCCATGTGGTATGAGCACATGCTGTTCAAGTCTAGTTTAAAAACAGTTTAATGTTTATCCAAGTCAGTTCAAAATAACTTTGAAAACGTGTAAATATGTTTTTTAATGCTTTGTCCTTCACTCCCAAAAACGTATTTACATGTTTTTTCATGTGTTTTTTTTTATTTTTATTTTTTTTATGCAAGAGCATACAGATGGCTTTGATGCTGCTTCTGACATGAAGAGGTGGCTTAAAGCAATGGTAGTATTACAAATAATAGCAGTAGAGTATAAGAGATCAGCCAGGGCCATGTTGCAACAAGCTCGTTTTGTCAGTGTTTTCACCAGGAATGTGAATGTTGCTGAAACTTAGCTATAGTCTTATGCTATTTGCTGCAAAACAGAAACAGATACAAATATACTTTTTTCCTGATGAAAGAAGAGACTCTAATCTTTCGTTTGGTAAGGTTCCATGTTGTTATGTAAATACAAAACAATGCAAAATCAGTCAAAATCCAGTAAAACAGCCGGGAGCAAAATGGCTGGGAGTGAATGAGTTAAAAATTCAGTTAATTGTAATGCTAGATTGAAGCTCATTGAGGTCATTTTAACAGTTGTTAAATTTTTATCTAATTGACTTTATAACCAGTTCATTAAAAAAAGGTCAAATTTAGTCCGGGTTACTCATGTCCAGCGGCACGGTAGTTGAGTGGTTAGCACGTCTGCTTCCCAGTTCTGAGGTCTCCGGTTCGAGTCCAGGCTCGGACCTTCCTGGGTGGAGTTTGCATGTTCTCCCCGTGCCCGCGTGGGTCTTCTCCGGGTACTCCGGTCTCCTCCCACATTCCAAAGACATGGCAGGTTAATTGGGTGCTCCGAATTGTCCCGAGGTGTGCGTGTGAATGTGGATGGTTGTTCGTCTCTGTGTGCCCTGCGATTGGTTGGCAACCAGTCCAGGGTGTCCCCCGCCTACTGCCCAGAGCCAGCTGAGATAGGCGCCAGCAGCCCCCGCGACCCTTGTGAGGAATAAGTGGTCAAGAAAATGGATGGATGGATGGATACTCATGTCCAGTTTGTTTTGAAACTAAATGAAGGTTTACCCAATCAATTTCAAAACCAGTTTAAAGTTAAAGTTTATAAAATAAATAAATAAATAATAATAATAATAATAATAATAAAAATATAAAGTTCATAGCTCTCCCAGTTCATTAAAAAGGAAAAAACTTAAAAAACAGTTTAAAACTACTTCCCAGTCAACAACAACAAAAAAAGTTTTTGTCAACCAATTCTTGTCCAGGTTACATTAAAACTGGTTTAAATCTTGTCAAGCTCATTTTAGAACCAGTTTAAGCCGAGTGAATTTGGTTTTGTGTCTTACTTGTTGAGCAGTAGCTCACTGGCGGTCAGCTCCGTGGTCATGGTCGGCAGCATGATGTCGGACCTGCTGTCCGAGCGGCTGTCTGAGGTCATGAGCATGCGCCGCCGTCTCCTGTCCACGTCGCTGTCGTCGTCGCTCATCTCGAGCCGGTCAAAGCTGACCGCCTTGCTGTAGCTTGGCGGCACGTCGCCGTCCGACGTCTTGGAGGCGTCCGTGTCGTTGGTGCACATGATAGCCTCCACGTGCTCCACAGCATGCGGAGAATCCTGCGGACACTCTCCTCCTCCTCCTCCTCCTCCTCCTCCTCCTCCTCCTCCTCCTCCTCCTCCTCCTCCTCCTCCTCCATCCTCGCTCTCACTGATGGTGTCCTCCTGGAGCCGGTTCGAGGGCCCCTCATCTTGGTGGAAAGACCCCCAGATGACACTCCTCTCCTCAGGTTCTACTTCCTGGACGTCATCATCGAGAACACGTCCCTCCTCAAGTTCCGATTCCTGGCCATCTTGCAGTCCCTCCTCAAGTTCCGATTCTTGTCCATGTTGCAGTTCCTTCTGATGTTCCGATTTCTGTCTATCTTGCAGTTCCTCCTCGTCTTCCTCGACCTGCTGGGGCTCTGCCTCAGAACCGCCGCAGGCTCCGCCCTCGTCCTCAGGCTCCTCCAGATCCTGAGACTTCTGAAGAAGACTTCGCCCTGCCTGCCGTTGATCCCGTTCATCCTCCACTTCTTCTTCTATGGTTTCTGTGGTGCCCTGTCTGGAGGACATATCTCATGAGATCTGATAAGGATGCAATACTTAGATTGGGTTTAATTAAGGCAGACAGTGCTGAAGATGACAATGAAACTCAAATACAGTGATGGAAGTCAGGTATTATTTACCTCTGCCAAGCAAATTTGGATTACGTTAAGACCTACCTACTTATCCAGTTCCCTCAACACGTTGGAGAAATGGGGGGCAATGGTTACAGAATTTTCAAATCAGGTTAAAGCTCATGAAGTTAATTTCAGGGCAAGTTTAAAGCTTCTTCAATTCATTTTAAAACATCAACTGATTCACTTTAAAAACCAGTATAAATATCATCCGGTTCATTTGCAAGGGCTCATCTAAGTCACTTTGAAGTCAGTTTAAGGTTGAATTTCAAACCACTTTAAAGCTTGTCCAGATCATAACGGTTTAACGCATGTCTAGTTAATTTTAAAGACAGTTTATTGGTCGACCAAGTCACTTTAGAACCAGTTTAAAGTTAGTCCAGTACAAATCTTGTTCAGATTACTTTAAAACAAGCTTCAAGCTTGAAAAGATTATTCAAAATGGTCTAAACATTGTCCAGTTAAAAACATTTCAAAACTTATGTAGTTTATTTTTAAACAAGTTTAAAGCTTCTCCAGTTTGCTTAAAAAGTGAATTTAAAGCTTGCCTAGTTGATTTTGTTCATTTAAAACCAGTTTCCCAAATTAATTTGGTTTAAAGCTTTCCCAGAAATTTTAACAGCAGTTTGACATTTCTGACTCTAAGCTAGTTCAAAGCTTCCTGCAAGTAATTTTAACGACAGTCAAAAATGTATATGTGATATGTATCCCTAAAACCAGGTTTGACCTCACCCAGTTAATTTTGAAAACTATTTTAAAGCTTTCCCGGATCACTTGAAGAGTTTAACATGGTCCTTTTGATTCAAAAACCCGTATAAAGTCTGTCCACTTCATTTTAGATCACGTCCAAAAGTTCATCCAATTGAATGAACACTTTAAAGTTCATTCAATTCAATGGAAGAAAACGGTTTCCAGCTCATTTCAAAACTTGACCAGTTCAATTTAATACTAGCACAAAATTTAAGCTTGACCAGTTCATTTTAGTGTGGCTGCACTTACAAAAAAAGACCAAATCTATTCCTTGGAACAAATACTGTAAATAATACATAATGAAATGAAACGCATGCACATGATAAGATGGATGCATGGATGTTGAAGTGTGCGTGTTGCGTCCCGAGGGTGGCTGCACCTGGACACGAAGCTGCTGCCGCTGTCCATGGACGAGGTGGACACATCCAGGCCGTACATCTTGCGCAGTTTGGGCCGCGCCCGCTCGCTGGTTTTGGGGATGCACTCGGGCATCCCGTCCAGGTCCTCCAGCGTGGACTGACGGGAAAACAGCGTGGTGGCCTCGGTGTAGGCGCTGAGATGTGGCGGCGGGGGTGGGCGGGTGGAAGAAGCGGGATGAGATGGTGTGTTAGCGTTGAGTGATATGGATTCACAATATTTTGACGCTAGACAAAATGTGGCCTTTGCACTTCTTTTTTCAAAGCTAAATGATCATCAAACTTTGACGCCAGGCTCTGCTAACATTAGACGCACAGGCTAAAAGCATCGCTCGTGAGTCTAATACCTGCTTCTAATTGGAGAATGAATTTCCTAGTAAGAGCCATGGAAGTTGCCCAAAGTGACCAAAATGACTAACTTGCCTGATCAATTTTGGCTATTGGTTTTTGGGAATTTTTCATTATTACAATAGACATACATGTCCAGCCAATTTTGAGTCAATCTGGGTAATTTTTTTCAGTTTTTCCTCTCATCTGGTGCTTGGGTCATAAAGAAAGCAAAAAAAAAGAAAATAAAAAATGAGATGAGTGGGGGTGAACCAAATGAAGTTTCCGATGAAGGTATTTTCAGCCTAAATCTTCACGTACCTTGATATGCTGTCCCTGGAGCCCGTGGAAGCCTGGCTCTCCATCTGGTGGCGTCGATGCCGCCGCCGGACCCTCGTGGAGCTCCCCCCTGACTCATCCTCACTGAGCAGGTCCACGCTGGCCTGCCGTGACATGTTGAGCCGCATGGCCTTCTGGTAGTACACGTGAATGCTCTCCCTGGACGGCACGTTGCCCTGGCGGATGTTGAGACAAGAAGATGCTCAAGCAAAGTTCAGAATGCTTGAGTGCAGTACATGATGCTAGTACAGGAAGGTCCGAGTGTGGTATATGTTGCTCAAGTAGCAGTACGAGATGCCAGAGCAGAGAAGAGAATGCTCATGTCGTGTCTGGGGTCAGGCCAGGGTTAAGTTTGAGTTCATGACCGTGAGGTCAAGTGTCATGTGCTGATGTAACCATCATCTGGTTTCAACTGGAAAGACGCTATGTGATGTTTCAACTGGTTTTATGCTATGTGATGTCATGAGCTTTGTGATGTCAATCTTTCATCCTTTACTTAGCCACAACCAATCAGATCGATTCACTGTCTGCAGTAGCAGCCTGAGAATTGCGTGTGTTTGCCGGATTATTGCTTTCTGTCCCTCTGTGCAACTCTCTTTGTTTCTCGTCTAGTCAAGTTTGTTCTACGCCTCTCGATGTGAATAAATAGTTAAAGCCTTATTTGTGTCTGCGCTTTGGGATCCAACCTCCAGCACATGACAGCTCAATCAAGCGCAGTATTTTACCTTCTTGACCTCTCTGGTAAGCATGCAGCGCTCGATGCGCAGAACGGTGGAGATGTCGATGTACTCCCGGCACACTTCGTTCATCCAGCGGGTGAAGCTGTCCACGGTGGTCTGCAGCAGCACCCACGTGAACTTGATGATGTTGAACACACGCTTGAAGATGTTGTCTGAACATGGTTCAACCGGTTAAGACAAGGTAAAAGGAGGAGAAGGAGAAGGAGATGGAAAACAAAGACGAGGCCAACCTGGACCAGAGTTGTTGTCTTGTTCTTGGCTGTCGGACATCTCGTCCATCTCGATGCCCACATGAGCTTCTGCAAAGGAATTCAGGAAGGAATTGTTCATTTAAAACCAACTAGAAGTTTTATCGTATTCATTTTCAATCCAGTTCAGAGCTCATCTAAGTCATTTTAATATCAGTCACAGGAAATACTCACCACAATCATTTTAAAAATAGACCAAAATCTTTTCTGAACATTTTAAAACCAGTTCAACGCTTCATAAGTTCATTTTAAAGTTCATTATTAAATTCAAAGCTTGTCCAGTTGGTTTAAAAAACAGTTCAAAGCATGTCTAGTGCATTTAAAAAACAGTTTAAAGCTAATCCAGTTTATTTTAAAACCATACGGCCTAAACCAGTTTTAAGCTTTCTGAAAGTGTATTCAAGGATCTTCTGGAAAAGTAGAAGCCGAGCCGAACGTCCGTTTGTCAGTTTTTGGAAAAATGCGCATGCGTCGGGGTAAACGCGTACACTCTAAAAATGGGGAGTGATATTTACTTGAAAACGCCAAGTGAAGGTTGATGCACTTTTATGGAAAAAAAAAAAACTTAGAAATTTTTTTTCAAGTAAATCCAGACATTTGATATATCAAATGTCGGAACGTACAAGCTCATTTTCATCGTCATCAGTCTCTGCATTTCACAGACGGAAGTCCTCTTGCGTCTCTCAGCCATTTTCAATGTATGCGGTGAGATCGGTGGCGCGACAACGATGAATGGCTGAATCCGAAGCTCAGTGGCAACATGCTACAAACGCTCCAAGTGTACATGCGCAGCTGGGAAGGAGCACGCGAGACGTTGTTACGGCAGATTGATTGACAGGATCGAGAACCAATCGTTAGGATGAGCCACCCGGAAGACGCAGCGACAAAAGATCCTTGAATACACGTTTAAATCTTGTCCTGTTTATTTTGATGCCAGTTCAAATCTTGTCCTGTTCATTGAAGCCAGTTTAAATCTTCTCCCTGCGACCCCATTTTAATCCTAGTTTAAATCTTGCCCAGTTTAAAACGGATCCAGTTTGTTTAAAAACAGCCCAAAGTTATTTCCGATCATTTAAAAAGCAGTTCAAAATTCATTCAATTCACATTACAACCCGTTTGAAATTTGTCCGATTCCTTTTAAAACCAGTTTGAACTTGTTCTTTTCACTTTCAAAATATTTTCCAGCTAAGCTTCTCTTGTTCCATTTTTTTTCCAACACTTACCCTCCTTTTTGCTCTTCTTGCGTTTGCCTCCCCTTGTGTATTTTTTCCCGAACTTGCGTTTCTCCTTAGCTCTCGCCTTCAGGGCCGCTTTGGGGTCTTTGATCCACGTTTGGTAGAGGAACTGTCGTTTAATGTCAAACAACAGATGATAAGAACAAATAAAGGATGCCCTTGTGTGGACAGAGCCACAAGCATTTGGTAAAGAGTGTAAACAGGCCACATGCATTCAAAAGGTTTCAACATTTCACAAAGAGTCCGTGCAACTTACCTATTAACTCACCCAACAACAACAACAACAATCACGATAAGCAAAAGGTCACAATTGTATGACTTCATATCCAATTAATGGCGTGGCAGCAAAACACTCAAAATGGATGCTGGAGGCACTTTATGGTCATGCACAAATGGGGGAGGCAGCCGGTTGTTTACCTTTCCTGCCTTCACTACATACTGAAGCACAGTTTTAGGCAGCCTTATGACTGACTTGGGCAAAGCCAGAACGGCCGACACAAACTTCCCGATAGCTCGCTACAGGTGGGGGAACACATAGGCGGAAAGAGAGCGGAAACGTGAAGTTGCGAGGGGCATAAAGGCCAAGACAGGACACAATTTCAGGGAAGGTGGCAAGAGGACAGTCCGTGAAAGGGATACAGGTGGGGGTGAAGTATAAACGAAGGGAAGAACATAGACGAAGAGAGAGAGGACAAAAGGTGGAGGGAAGACACAGGTGGAGAGGGTTAGTAGAGAATGATGAATTTGGGTTTTCATTTTAAGCAGACATGTTGGGTTATAAATGTTATAAATATGTAAGCTAATAAAAGTAAACAAGTCAATTCGAAAGTACCTGGAAGGCGGACCTCCTCGGCGGCTCCTCGTCTTTCAAATCGTCCTCCTCCTCCTCTTCCTCGCTGTCAGTTTCAAACAAGTAATACTCGCCGCTTCTAACCACTGACGGGCACAGCACAAGGTTTACTTTGGAGGCGCACAAAACAACAGTAAGACAGGAAAGGGAGGAAGAGACACCGAATCGAACATGACGAGCACAAAGCGCTGATGTGATGTGCGTTTGTCATTTGAGTCGACAGCAGAGTTGAAAGCGACAAGGCTGACTTGTGTCCTTGAACAGAAGTGCAAATTGACTGGCTGGGCGGGAGGTGAAGGGGCGGGGGGATGCGGGTGGCAAAATTGGGAGCGGTGGTTGGGGCTGCAATAGCCGACATGATCCATAACCAAAAGAGGTAACCAGCCTTTTAAGAAGAAAAAATGTGAAAAAAAATCCTTCCATTTGCACCTTCATACCAGAACTGTGACAGAATTTGTTAAGTTTCTTGTTTTGCCCTGCTGTCGCCACAAAGTGACGCAGAAATCACTCAATTTAAAGTTCCTTTAACGCCACTAATTTCTCAACTCGCAATTAAAGACCGCCCCTTACTTGGAAAGCCTACACTGGGGGAATTCCATTCGCAACGCAGCAGATACATACACGTTAAAATTTTGCAATAATAAATGTAATAATAATGCATATATTTGTGGAGACTGGGGTCGTTTTAAAAAGTTATTTCATATTAAAGATCAGAAATTACTGTATCAATGACTAACATGCAGCCATGTTTCCATTAGTTTAACATTTCTTCCAGTTTTATATACTTAGAAAAATATTTATTGTACATTTAAAACAGAAATAAAATCAGCGATTAATCGTCATGCGATTAATTAAGATTAAAAATTGTAATCACCTAGTATATACAAAGTACATGGAATTTATCCACTTAATGTATGATGTGGCAGGTAATCAATCGCGTTTCACACCAGTCTCATAGCTGGCGCAAAAGCCAACTGTCACTCACAGCAAGCTTTTGGTTTTAAAATGAGATGTTTTACATTACTGGCCCATTTGGCCCTAATGCAAGTGGACTGTCAGAGCCAGCCCTGCTCCAGAATTTGATAGTTTCTAATTTGACCCTCACACGACCTCGCAACTAAGTGACGTGCAAATCAGTTAAGACATTTTTCTGTGAGCGCATTAATTAACTAACCGAACGGCCACAATCAAAACATTACCTTATGTAAAAAAAAACAAAAAAAAACAAACAAACAAGCCTTATTTTTCAATTTTACTGAACTGATGTGCCTGGTAATGCTGTTCCACTACAGTGCTATAGGTGGTGCAATACAAAGTGGGTGCTATAAGCTTTTTTTCCCCCCTCTAGTTCTTGTGGATCACAACCCCATTTGGCACCGATTCAAGCTTACTGTTACAGGCAGACCTGCAACACATTTGAATGGTTTCTCATTTGGACCTTATACTACTCGCTACAAAGTGACGTAGAAATCAGCTAGGGTGATTTTTGTTAAATATAACTAACTCAACAAATGGCCACCAAAACAATTCAACAAACTTGACTTAGAAAAGTAAAGATTTAATAGCTGGTGACGCCCATTGCTTTTGATCATGTCTGCGGGCAAAGAATGAAACCTTTTGAGGCGGAGAGGACTTCATATCTTTGCGTAAAAACACTGTAAAAAGTGAGCGATTCCCCACCGCGGGCTCTTCAGGCGTTTTGAAACAAAAGCACAACCTCCGGCCGATAGTCCTTTTCTCGTTTGCCTCCTTCTTCTCGTGTCTATTTAAGGCAACTGTCGCCGTGCTACAAACACACGTAATCGATCTTCTAAAGTGTCTTTTCAGCGACAGTCAAGCAGCGTCCTTAAATAGAGACTGAAAAGGACTAAAAAAGACCAGAGGACGACGGCCGGTGCCTTCGGGCGCCCTCGGACGGAAGGGGAATCCTCGGCGGCGTTCTGGTCGAGGACACAAGGGCCAATGGGAGCGGAGGAGTGAGCAAAAGAGGGGGAGGGGTCAACCTACTGGAAGCATGGTCAACCCACGGCCTCCACCAGTGCTTTTTTTTGGTCTTGGCTTTGGCTCGCTGCGCTCCTAAAATTTAACAAATGACATCAGTGCAACACGACACAAAGTAAAAGATCAAAGGAAGAGTGGCTACGTTAGCTTAGCATCATCAACACGGGCACGGGGGGGGGGCGGGCCTTCGCCATACCCTCGTCCTCCTCGTCGGGAGGGGGCGGGGCAAGTGTCTGTCCGTCCACGGACTCCTGAACCATGCTCAGCATCCTCTCCTTGCCGCGCTTGAACTTCTGCTGCCGCACCTTAATGCGCTCCATCCTGTGCGCACAGACACGAGTGACATGAGTGGCGCTAGTGCATGGATTTTATGTAGCGTGATACACTCCAGTTAATTCATTATTTTCAATGGGGGCTTTAATAGGATATCAAAATTCGCCGGAAATTAGTTTAGGGCTGTGTAATGTTTCAGTGTCACTTAAAGTGTGGGAATTTTCAGCATCAAAGAAGACAATTCAACAATTTTAATAGCTAGTCTATTTTTGGGACTGCAACATGCTCCAAGGCCGATTTTTGCCAGCGTATGTATCTTGGTGAAATTACTAAAACTTTTATATAAATAAATACTTAAAATAATTTTTAAAAAGAACACAAAAAATATATAATAAATATAATATTTAATGATAAAAAATAATGGAAAAAAACAATGAAATAAACAAAGAAAAACAAAAATGCAATTAAGAAGTAATTTAAAAGAAATAAATAAATAAATAAAAGATTAAAACCAAATTAAAACAGAATAAACTAAACCAAAATAAGTATAAATAGATTTAACAGAATTCAATGAAACAAAAATATTCAATTAAATACAACGGAATAAATATAAAACAAAACCTAATAATGAAACAACAGCAATTAATAAATGAAATAATAAAATTTGTAAAATCAAAACAATAAAGCAGAATTAAATAGGAGGTAACATACAAGCAAAACTGAAATGAAAAACTAAAATAAACAATTTAGACAAATAGAAATACAACAAAACAAAGCCAAATTAAATAAAATCAAATGATGAAATCAAGATTATACAGTACATTTTAAAAAGTCAATTATAAAAAAAAATAAAACAAAGCAGAAAGATTTAAAAAAATGAACAACATAAAACAAATGAAAAATAAAAGTAGAAAATAAAACTACATTAATAAAATACAAATAAAACAAAATACAACAAAAAAAATGGAATTAAAACCAAATAAAACTAAATGAACAAAACCTAACCTAGTAAAACAAAGTGAAATCAGACAAAGAAACCATCTCACTGTCGTTTCAGCTGCTCCACAGATTTCCGCTCCTCCTCCAGGCGCGCCCGCACAGCCTTTACGATGGTGGCCTGGAAAAGCTCCGCCCCCCTGGAACAAAATGCACGCACACAACAGCGCTGAGAAGGCCATCCGGCTCTCCCGCCAGTATGAGGCGGAACCGCGCGTGCCTGGAGGCGAGGATCTGCGATGCCCGGATGTCGGCCACCACGTGCAGGAAGTAGTAGCTCATGAAGACGCGCCGCTGCAGCAGCAGGAAAGCGAAGCAGATGCTGTCCCAGATGATGCCCGCCTCGTCCTCGGGCAGGTCGCAACGCTGGTCCACATCTGCTCGGGCCACATGTGTCAATGGGACGATGATGTGTGCATGTGCGTGTTCATGCGTGTGTGTGGGTGGGGCTTTTACTGAGATGTTCCTGGTTGGTGTTGATATTGTAGTCCTTGATGGTGCACGCCAGGCTGAAGAGCTGGATGAGCCAGCACTTGTTGGGGATCAAAGAGTTGATGTAGCCACAAGCCAGGATCTGCAAAGAGGGTATTGGATACATTCATTCTTAACAATGTTGTAGAATTGTACTACTAAACAAGTGAACATTCCATAATAGCACAACGCAGTCAAACCTGATCTGATGACATTTGAAAGAGATAACATGTGAAATGTGCAGTCATTGACATTAGACAACTTTTGATTCGATTCAACAAACGTGACTTACAATAAGATATTGTACTTGATATATTTCTTCTTTTTTTTTTTTATTGTATGTATGTGTTGGTTATTAATTTAATTTCCACATTTCTTTAAATAGCAATTTATTTTGTTAAAATTAATATTATTATATTATATATTTTTGTTTATTATATATTAGCTCATATTTTTGATTTGACGAGATTCAATAGAAAATATTTTACAAATATTGGTGTCTATAATTGTAAAAAGTACATCCTATTGTATAAAAATAAATAAAAAACTGAGTTAAAGACATGATTTTGGAAATACTTTTTAAATTATTTAAATTTAAATTATATGTCAAATTTGGCTCAAATTACATTTTCCTTTGTTTATGTTTTCATTATTATAATTAAAATTAATGTTTTTCATGACCTCATACTCATTTATTTTTTTGTTTAAGGCTATTTTTTTTTTTTTTATTGTTGGTTTGTATTTTTTTTTAAAGGGACAGTGTGTAAAATTTCACCACTAGATGTCACTATGCAGCTAAAGCACGTGCACTATGGCGACTCAGAGAAACCACACTTCACAAGCCTACCAACAATTATTATTTGGTGTGAGCGAACGCGCATCTCGTCGAGCGACGGCTAAAGACAAGAGAAAGCAGGTGTTAGCTGGAGCGGCGAACAAGAGCAGCGAGCGGGAAATGCTAGTAAAAGCTTGTGAGAGCAAAGCAGAGGGCAACAACTGGCTGGAGCCCGAATCACGGAACTCTGTGATGACCAACTGCAAGCCCCAGCTGTGGAAGGTAGTCGACAGTCGATCATTGGGTCCGACACTAGCTGCAAGTACCACCAAAAGCTAACTATTTGTCCTTCGGGTGTCCGTAGCAGAAAGACGGCAGAGAAACATATCTCTATGTATCAGTCTATAAAAAATGTACGTTGATTGATAGAACCTATTTTTTTTTTTGCATGTTATTGAAATCAATAATGTTTTTTTTAATGAATGAATTATTAGTTCACCAATAAATGGCACTAAATTCTACACACTGTCCCTTTTTTTTAAAAATATCCATCTTTGTAACATGACATGAAAAATAAGGACGACATATGAAAAAACATCCAGAAAGCCAAAAACTTCCTTGGTGGAGGTAATTGTGTCCTACAGGGACAGGAAATCCTGCCATGAGCTGCTTCCCGTCGCACGTCCACTCACAGACAAAATGTTCTTCATGGTGATGACAAAGATGTTGTAGGCAATGAGGAAGTCCCAGTAGTGGAGAATCTTCTTGATGGGCTTGAGCAGGAGCTCGCCGCCGAAGAGCAGGAAGTAGAAACACGCCACCAGGTAGCCCATGCAGAACACGCTGATGCGCGTGGTGCCCGTGATGAAGATGATGGTCAGCACGAACCAGAACAGATAGCTGAACATGATCACCTTCAGCATGTCCAAGTACGACCTGCAAGGCACGGCCGAGAGATAACGAGCTGCTGCTGCTCAAGTGCAGGAACACAACGTGGGTCACATACCATGCAAAATGAATAGCGTTCCTGCTTTGGTGTATATATAGAGTGGTGCAGAAGGGTTGATCATTTGAAACAGGTGAATCCAGGTGAGATTCATTCATTCATTCATTCATTTTTGACAACTAACTCACTGATGTGCACTATACAACTTAAAACCCAAGCGTGCCAAAAGGCTCAAGTTAACAGGGAGGGAATTACAAGGGTCACTGGGGAAAAAAACATCACTTTGATTATCTCATAAAATAATAAAGAAAAAAAAAAATCGTTCACATAATAAAAGGTAAATGATAGACCGTGTTCCCTCGCTTATCACTGGTTCATCTTTCGCGGCCTCGCTGTTTCGCGGATGTTTTACAGTGTGCTTTTTGGTTTGTTTATTTTGTGCAGCCGTATCGCTCGAACCCTACGTCTGACCGGTGACATACTGGCATCCGCGGATTCGTCTCAACGGGACCTTTCCAACGGTGTCTGTCCCGTCACTCCACGACATTGCATTCCGGAGATAGAAAATACATACTGTGCTGTATAACAAGTAAATAAAAAACATTCATAACAAACTAAAAATCATACCAAAATGAAAAAAAATATATACTGTGTTCAGTGTGCTGTATACTATAATAAGTAAATAAATAAAAAAAACTAAAAAAAAAACTAAAACATAAACATACTTTTAATGGGAAAAATTAACGTAAATGAAAAAAGAACATATATGTTGAATGAAAAAACATTTATAATAAAGTAAAAATCATACCAAAATGAAAAAATATATATAATTAACAGGAATTAAAAACAAAAAAATTAACTCAGATTTCCATTATCACAGGTAGTTTTTGGAACGTAACACGCGATAAATGAGGGAACACTGTAAACATTGTTCACGTTTGGAATTGTTGCACATGATTTCCTTGTGTCATTTTGATACTCTGGACGTATACCTGAAAGGCAAAGTGCACACCTCACTTGTATGATGCAGGTCACGTTTCCATATCGTCTAAATGCAACCGCACGCTTGCAACTTCCATTACACGTGTGATGGATGCGGTGAAAACATAGGAAGCAGCGTTCATTTGACAGCCTGTTTGGGATGATCAATCGGCGCCTTGATGGTTGAAAATACCTTTTCCATACTTGAAAGCTATTTATTGAGTTAGAGCACAGGGGGGAAAAGTACCTAAGTAGCGCAGTGACCGACAGAGTGTTTTTGCAGATTATGGATTTCTACCCCCACCTCCCACCCTTGTATCCGTAATTTGATCCTGGAGGGGGAAACGGCGATGGAATAAGTGCAGAGCGGCCGTGGCGTGCTCTCGACCTCGCGGCGAGGTCTTGTTGATGGACGCAGAGTGCGTTAATAAAAGACGTGTCCACTTTGTGCGGCAAAACACTGCAATATGAAGCACATGCGATCAATGGTTGCGGACCACTAAGGATGCCAAACACGGCTTGGCCTGCACCTCAAAAGGCTTCTACTGCTTCATGCGACCTCAACGACCCATTACACAGGGGACCCGAAACACAGGTATGTGTAGCAGGCATGATGAGAGACTGCAGACAAGTCGCAATGCCGAACTCGGCATTCTAGGGCTGTCACTCATGAATCTTTTGAGACTAATTTTTGTGGTCGACTTAACCGAGGTAGCCCAAATTTCTTTCCCAGCCCTACACAGCATTCTCAAGTCACGAGATGCTTCCTCATGAGAAGATTTGTAACCTCGACAATCCAGGTATTTACTTGTTAAGGTTTTCAATTAACGTTTTTAATAGTACATTTTTATTTTATTTTAAAGGCATGGTCTTCCGTTTTCACTCAGGAAAATCCACTATATAAATCCAGGATTTACACCCATGAAATTCTTCTCAATCTCCACCTGTGGGCTTCTGTTAATGTGTGGTGGTGATTTTTTCCTAAACCCCCACTCCCCCCATCCTGTATTTTGCCATTTTGTGTTTGTTTTGTCAACAGCGGGACGTCTCTGTGGACAGACAGTTGTCTACACCTCCAGCCGCCCTCCAGGCAGGGGGCGTGTCGCAGACGGGGCTGGGCGAATTTGTCGGCTGCATGACGTCACTCCCGCAGCAACTTGACAGCACGCATGGATTTTTTTTGTTTCCACTCACTCACAATTTTTTTTTTCACTTGCTCACTCACTTACTCTCAAGTGAGTGACAGTGCGTTTAGGAAAAAAATCAGCCGGTTGGGATAGGCTCCAGCACCCCTGTGACCCTTGTGAGGACTAAGCGGCCAAGAAAATGGATGGGCGGACATCTTCTAATTAGTAGATTAAGGCCTTAGCTGTTCACAATGGGTACTCCTGCAAGCCTCTGGCCATTAGTTTTCAGACTGGACTCGGGTTCGAATTTCCCGCTCTCTGTCTGCGGATGTGATGTCATGTGCGCATGGCGTGCGTGACGAAGGGTGTGTGCAGTTTCATTTTTCATCAACAGATGGCTGTAGTGATTCGAAATTGAAATCTCTTCGCTCAGTAGCTTCAACTCAAATGATCTTAGCAAACCAAATACATTACCCCGAAATGCGAAGCGGGCAGCAAACGTCGTACCTGCAGTGGATGAAGTCGGGGACGGGGTTGTGTACGCTGAAGGAGGACGCGTCCAGGTCCCTGCAGATCTCCACGTTGTCTCCGGCCATGATGCGCACGGCCGCCTTGTTCTCGTCGTCAAACACTTGCCTCTGCATGGAGGCGCACAGCAGCAGCATGAAGTCGTCTGGAGAAAAGAGGCCCACGCTCGTCTTAACCGGGCTGCAAATGTGACGGGGGGGGAGGTTGGGAGGAGTGGCAGGCGCTGGGACGTACAGATGAGGAAGGTCGGATTGGGCCTGGAGAGGAAATCGGGAACGTAGAGCCACTTGACCACTTTGGAGTCGGTCGTGGAGCTCGGGAATCTCCAGGGATAGTCTGAAAATTGGAAAAATATAAACACATTGATTTTTGACATATGCAATAAACAAGATTTAAATATTTTAAATAATTTAATTATTTTTTTATTTAAAATCCAATTAATATTTAGACTAGACGAAGTGCAATTTCTGCAGAAATTGCGTGGGAATGCTGAATAGCTGAACGCTATTAGCTATTATCTAAATGCTAAGATTTGAATGCATGTCCTTATGAAGTAGATTGAAAGTAAAATTATGTGAAAATTAAAAAAAAATATTTTTTGTAAAATGACAAATGAATAAAAAGAAAACTTGAACTGCAATCTGTCTAGGTAGGATTTAATAATTTCAGTGAAATTATAATCCATTGCCTGATATGATAGTTAGTTGGTATGTTTGTACTTAGCATAACGACCATGGATATATTTGCAATGTACAGTGGGAGGTGGGATTCAAACCTGCAACCTCGTGCACCACCAAGCAGTATCAGAAACCTGGCAATGATGATCAGTTGTATGTATGGAAATGGGCGTGGAAAGTTGTACTTAGAAAAAGTTCTGTGTCAGTCCTATTGAAAATGAATGGGGAAATGTTTATATTTAACGGTAAATTGTTTGAATACTGTAAGTAATGTGAAATCAGATGATATATAGCTTGGAGGGCGTGAATTTTTTAAACAAGTTGAAATTTGAACGGTGTAAATCGGAAGTATTATGTGGGAGTTGTTTCATGGCAAAAAAGTGTGAAGACTAAAAATGACAATAACGTGGGAATGCAAGCATTCCTACAATAAATGTACATATCTACTTGTTTTTTTTTTTATGATTGATATTTTAAAATGATGTCATGAATGTCATAATTGGAAAAAAAAGTTCCTTGGTGGAAGTACATCAACAGCAACGACGGCGTTTGCGGACCTTTACAGGCCGCAGGGGGGATCCCGATGCAGATGAAGTACTGGAAGGTGAGCATGCAGGCCAGGAAGCAGCAGTACTTGGGCCAGATCTCGGCGATGGCCTTCCTGCGGCGCCGGAACATGACGGTGATCAGGGCGAAGGCGTGCAGCATGGCGTAGAAGTCCATACGTTGGCCGATCACATTCACGCCCAGCAGCAGGCAAGTCTACCGAGGGACGGAAAGAAGGAGATCTTTCATTTATTCGTGTGACGACGCGTTAGCGGGACGTCTAAGAGAAAAGCAAAGCCACCTCTAGTCCAAACTTATAGAAGAAGTAGTTGATGAAGTATTTGATGAAGCACACAATGCCCACGTCCAGGTGCTGGCGTGTCACGTCGTGGAAGATGATGCGGGCGGCGGGAGGCGACAGCTTGTTCCTTAGACGAAAGTACAGCTGGTGGCGGTAGATGGTCACCTCGAACGCCAGCACAGCCAAGATCAGAAGGTTGTGCTGTATGTCGCGCACAAACACATGAACATCAGGTAGTCATTTTGGTCTATTTTTCCGATTGTTTTAGTTTATTTTTATGAACTATTTTATTTTGCATGCATATACTGCATAGACTCCAGCGAGTCTATTTCTGCTTCCGCCATGTTAAGGACTGTGCGCCTCTCCTGTGCTGACTTTAAAGGGGATGAGAGAAGCTGCTTCCATGTCACCATGTATTTGAAGGCTTTTTTAATTAGTTTCACGCTTTAACTTTGACAGCACTACTAAAATACAAATTTGTGTTTACAATTAAGGACAGAAAATATTGTGAACAACTCTTAAGTTGAGGTAGCACTGTGTTTTTTTCATTTTTGTTTGATTATTGAAAACAATTTTTGCAACTCGGGCCAAAAATGTCTTCAACTTATTCAATTTTAACTTATCTTATTCAATTGTATGTGGCACGCGATTGGGTAGAGCAGGGATCCCATAAGTGGGGCATGTTAACCCCAAGGAGAGATTGTGGTCTCCACTCACCCTGATGTAGCCCAGTAAGTCGTCTTTCTTTTGCAGGCCCACCCAGGTAGCAGGATCCACCAGACCGCTGTAGAGCAGAGAGCGCCGCATCTCCTTCTCCTGCTCGGTGGTGTAAGCTGCCGGCTGTCACAGGGAACACGCAGGCTCGTTCAACGCTACTCGCGGCGCTGACTGTCGTCATTATGACAATCATTTCTCACCATGGTGCAATTCTTGGAGTAAGTGAGCGGCTTGATGGACTTGAGCTGGTACAACATCTTGCACACGATGATGACGCACGTCCAGACGCTGCACACTTTGGACGCTAGGGGGCGATACTGGCTGTAGGGCAGAGCAAAGGCCCACGACGCTAGGAACACGTAGTTGAGCAAGGACACCTGTGTGGCGGGCAAAATGTTAGCGTAGCAACAGTTAGCATGTCCAATTTAAATTGAACCAGACAAGTCAAGATGAGTCAAGATGTAAAATCCATTTTGATCTGCCTTAGCGCTCTTTGTAGTCAGGTTGCTATCCTGCTATATGTTACCATACCAAATATTAGATTGGAAGCATTTTATCAATTTTAATTTCACCGCAATCTGTACTGTACTTATGCTGCATTCGAGGATAGTAGGAAGTCGGACTTTTCCGAGTTTAAACCAGGAAGTGTGTACGGGAACGCCCCCTTGAACTTGGAAATTTCCCTTGCGAAGTCGGAATTAAAAAAGGACCCCGACTTCACTGGCGGACTACAATGTGACGTTCGAATGGCAAAACACAATTTACTCAAGTATAAAATTTGATTGCGTTCTTCATTCATAAATATAGGACATAACTCCACGTAACACAACGTACGTGACAGTATTGCCGCTATCTTCCTGCATGAAATTATATGGTCAACGACTTAACTGTATGGAATGCTTATGAAATAAGATTAAAACAATAAATGAAGCAAAATTGCAAAAAAAGGTAAGTTTTCTGGAGGTCAAAATGAGTTTTGAGGACCAAAATAAAAAACCATTTATCACTATCCACCATTTTGGTTGTTTACGTTCGCCTCGAACGCTTCCAGGTCGGAACTGGGAAAACCAATGCGGATATATCCGACTTCCGACCATTCTCAAATGCAGCATTACCGTAGGTCGCTATCTTGACATATAGTACAGTATGTTAGCATGTTAGCATTCAACCTATCACAGTAGGGTTTAGCACTACAAGCACCACTGAGGCAATAAATGCTCCAAAATGAACATTTTGGGTCCAGACATGTTGTTACCTCTCGGATGGAGACCAGTACGATGTAGCAGGAGACAAGCTTGATGATGTGGATCTCCAGCAGCCACCAGATGAAGAGCTGAAGTTTATGGAAGTACTGGAGGAACTTGAGGAACAGCACGGTCAGCCGGTCCACCACTAGATGCCATTTGCTCTTCAGGTCTGGAAAAACAGGTGCTACTTTAGAAAACTTCAGTTATTTCCTTTATATGTGAGGAATGTTTGAAGCAGAAACAAAGTCTACAAGTGCCAATATATATTGCAAGTAAAATGCTGTAAGGGCCAACTAATGTTGCTGCTTTGATCAGAGCAATGAAATATCTTCGGTGTCATCCTGGATCTGTTACCACCCATGAAAGTGAAAATAAGTGTGCGACTTGGTTGGTCCCGCCCATCTGTGTTGCTATTTGTATCACCAAGCCAAAAAAAGGTGGCAAAATCTCAGAAGACCCAATAATCTCCTCTTGCTCTTTATACGGAAGCCAGTGAAATTTGACATTGAGGCTTTTTTCACACAGTGACACTACAGTGTTAGTGGAATAAGACAATAACATGTGTGATGACTGTCTGGTGTGATGTATAAAAGACTTATTTGTCACTAGGGTGGTAGAAGTGTGCTTCAGGAGTTAAACTTCACAGCCGTTTCCCACCATTGAGACATTCACGATGCACAGAATGATAGTTCTGGCTCTTTCACTACCTCCGAAAGTGAAAAACTGGTAGGGGTTGTCACCTCCCCCTCCCACTCTATGTTAGTTTTATAGAGACCAAGGCGCAATCCCTGCTTTAACAAAACGATCCACTTCCAATAATATAGTCCACTTAAAATTAAGTGTTAAATTTATTATGAAGAGTAAAAATAAAATTTTTAAAAAAACATAAAAATGGAAGAGATTTTTTTTTTACATCAAACATGAAAAATTCAAAGTTATTCCGCAGAGGTACTGATTGTATATTATCATTCCATTCCATTGCAAATACACTTAACAAGTAACAGAGTGAAGAGTGTGCTTGAGCAATGCACGGTGTCAAAACTGAAAACGCCACATAAATCTGGCCCAGACAAAAAAACAAAACAAAAAAAAAAGCAAACTGGACGGATCGCCTCCCCTTTGGGGGCGGTGATTAACGGGTGCACTTTGGTCCGTGGGAGTCACGTAAATCTTCCAGGCGGGATATCTCTCCCTCGCCTCACAAACTTGTTCAAAACTGCATCATCATGGATTTCAATTAATGAATTATCTTGAAGTTGTTGCCCTGCAGATGGCACACTTTCAGAAACATAACAAGCTGGAACCATGCCTGGCGGGACTCACCCCCCTTGTGTTGTGTTTAGAGCAACTTGGACCTGGATGGTAATAAGCATTATAAACCTCCTCATGTAGCCTGTGTAAGCTGGAATGTTTCCACCTTTTTCCAGCCAGTTGCTATTCTTGATAAACAACACAACATAAAAATAATCACACCTTCTCAGGTCCAATGATAAATGTGACTGAGCTGGAATGTTGCCTGTGTAAAATGTGAATGCCAGGATGTTGATTAAGATTACCCCACATATAGAGTGGTACACTGCCAAAGTTGGGAATTTTCCACCTTTTTCTAAGTTGTTGTCCTGACAAATGATATGGAAATTTTTTCCGCAGCCAATATTCCTCCTCATGAGGTCTTATCAGAATCACAACAAAACCGTAACTACGGAGGACCAAAAACGCCAAAATAAAAAAATGTCATGTTCCATTCCTGCAGACTGTGCTCTCAGTCGTGTTTTACTGTTTTAATTCCGGTTTGAGCCTGACCTGCGGTGGCGCCCATGAGAATCTGCACAGCTGCTGCTCATCAGCAATTATGTCTTGTATATTTAAGAGGCAGCTTTTGCTCCTGTCATTTGTCGGACTATTCGCTTGCTCATACCTCAGTCCAAGATAGCTGTGACCCCTAAACTTTGTTTTGCAACTTCGACCATGATCTTGCCTTCCCGTATTGACTCTTGTAAGTTCTTGAAGATTTCTGTGGTACTTTGCCTTGTTACCCTTTTGGATTGGCTCAAGTGTGTTTTCGGTTACGCGTATTGTTGCGTGAGTTTTTTGTTATTAAATTTCTCTCTTGCCTTTGCAAGCTCTTTCTGTTGGACTTTTGCCTGTGTGCTTAGTTTTTTTTTTCTGTAAATTATTTTTTTTTATAAATTCACTTGTTTTTTAGATACACCGAAACCTCACAAAAAATTAAATACCAAAAAATTAAACACAAAAAAATATAAATGTAAAAATAAACATTAAAAAAATAAATATATAAATAGAATTAAATATGTTATTCAAAAGAGGGGACGTTCCTAAGTGTGTCTTGGCTTGCTGATGGTCCACAAAAACTTCGCGATACACATGAAATAATTTGTTTTCTTTCCATTTGAGGCGGGCATGAATGACTGTATTACACGGCAGTCGTACCTGAGCTCTGCTCGGTGCTGGGCTCCGGCTCGGTGCCCGTGCTGAAGCGCTGGCTGTCGTCGGTGCTGGACTGCCTGGCGTCGTTGAGGCTGCCGGGCTTGGTATCGCCGGCCGAAGAGGCGGAGTCGTCCGTCACCGACACCAGAGTCTGCTCGCCCTGCGCTACCTGCTCTTCCTCCTTTACCCGGGACAGCGAGGCATCCGCTGAGCTGCCGCTGAGCATGGTGAGGTCAGCCAGGCTGCCTTCCGGGTGAACCAGCCTGGTGGTGGACATGTTGGTTATTATTACATAATGATACATGTTACATTATGCTGCTACGTTATGCGCTTATGAGAACCTCACTGCTGTGTATGTTTCAAAATTCCCGTTAGCTTTTAATTTATTGAAGGGAAAAGGTCATGTTTACAAATGCTTTTTATTACACTATTTTTTTTCATATCTAGTACTAAGCTACTTCACTCTCGCTCACCCCTTGAGGACAAATATACACCAATTAGCAGTTTGTTTGTTTGTTTTTTTACATTTTTGATTAATAAATTGCAGTGAAAAAATAGCCTGCTAAAAACGCATTAAATTGCGCCTCTGTACTTCGTATTTGCTTAATACCCCGTGCTACACTCACTGCCGATCAACCCTTAAAAGGGCCATAATCTCACAAAGCAAATGCTTGAACTCTCTTGCCGAATAATTACTCACAGAAATAGGGCTTAAAAAATGCAGCACATTTAATTGCACTTCTCAACACAAGGGCCTGTTTAACAAAATGTGTGCATTCTGCCTCATTATTCCTAAACACTTTTTTTAAAATGAAGAATCCCACTTTTACATTTAGTTACTACCTTTATATCAAGTGCTACAGTTCGCTCGACCCTAAAAAGTGGCCACACAAACTCACAATACAATATTTTATATTGATATTTCTATTTGGTTCTGCAAGATTATTGCAATTTTATTCTATTAAAAGCTAATAGTAAATAGCTTAGTGGTTTTGGGAAGTTTCAAAAACAAAAGGGGAAGAAAATCAAAGTTTCTTCAGTTTTATGAAGATCATGGATCATTAACTTTTGCCCCAGGGCAGCTCATAAATAGTTACACTGAACTGATGTGCATCAATCAGCACCTTTTTATAGAGCACGAAAACAGTTTCAACAGCTCAATTATCTGCAGACATGCTATGAATTGTGATTTATTGCCCTCGCCAAACTTCCATTTTTTGTCCTCATGAGCCCATAAACAAGACACCACACACTCGAGCTGATTCTCCGAGGGCTCTATTGCACCCGTTCGCTCTTGATTGAAGGAAGTGAAGCGACATTGCAACAGGCAAAGCAGTGCAACATTCTCTCTGCGTTCTTGACAAAAATCCGACTTGATTTTTGGGTTTACGCTTAATCAGAGGGGGGTTGGCTGCATGTCACTCGCAAGCAACTACGCTGTCATCATTAGTAGTATTATGAGGATGCTCCCACTTACTTGTGTTGACTTATTTTTTGCTTGATGCTGCTCGGGACAAAGTCGCACAGGGTGAGAAGAGAAATTGACAACAGACTAAATGTATGTACAGAATAATGTTGCGTTTAGGTGCTTAAGTTGTGGGGAGGCTTCAGGCTTTTAAAAAAAAAAAAAAAAAAAAGATATTTTATGTCCATGCATGCTTGTTGACAAGGTTTGTTCACCTAGATATAGTTTAAAAATAAGAGGCGCTTTTCCCAGGAGGATGTTGAAGAGGATTCAGCATTCGAGGCTACAGGCAAAATGGAAGATACCAAACTGGAATAGGAAAAACTTTTCATGTCTGCACCCCAAATTACAGGGGAGTTGTTATGGCAGGCCATGTGGTAACAAGGAAAGGTCAAGTGCAATTCAGGGAAGGACATGTTGTAAGAAAGGACCAGTAGTTGGATGGGATGGGTTGACAAGTAAGGTGGTGCCGTGGTGAAAAAAAGTAAGTCAGGTCATACGAAGGGAAAGGACGGATGGAAAGCAGAGACAGATTGTAAGATAAGTAGGAAGAGGACAGGTAATAATGGTGTGTTCCAGAAAATTGGGAGATCCGACATTTCCAAATTTCGACCAGGCAAAAGAGAATTAGAACACTGGTAGTACTCCAAACGGTATGCATAATACTGTATTGTAGTTTAGTTTATATTAGTGCTGTCAAAGTTAAAGCGTCAACTCATTGATTAATCACAAAAAAAAAAAAATCACATTAATCATGTATTAACGCAGATTAATCACACTATTTTGACCACAGATGTCCTTTTGCTTGGTTACGTTAAAGGTAGCACATATTGTTTGAGCACACTACGTGCATTAAAATAAAACCTTTAATAAATGTTTGCATATGGCATTCAGAATATTTGTTCATGTTAAACTATTGGGGTCATTTTTTTTCCCATTTTAAATTACGCAAGTAAGTCACTGATTAGAAAAAGAGGATGAGTGTGCGGTGGATAAAAAATGTTGAAGACATCCTCATGACATTAAATGTCAAAAGACTAAACGCATAACTTCCTCTTCAAATTTGGTGCGCAAAAATATGCTGATAAAAAAAATACTATAATTATGTGTTAATCATAATTCTAAGATGTGATTACTCTGATTAAAAAAATTAATCATTTGATATCTGTAGTTTATATATTTATTTATGGACAGTTACATATGTTATTTTCTACATACAGCATAATGCTGATTACGATTGCTGCTTTTGTTCAAATTTACATTAGTATAAATATCCATTTTCTTGACAACTTATTCCTCACAAGGGTAGTATAAACATAATTGACAATATTAGCAAGGTCTTGTTTATTTATTACCAAAAAAATATATGTTGGAATCACCAGACATGTTTATTGACTCTGAAGTTTGACATTGTAAGCTCCAACTGACTTAAATACAGCATCAGTTTAAACAGTCGGTAGTAATTAGAGAGAGGACAGGTCAGATGGTGATCTCGGGGAAGAGGTGTGGTGGTGTGAGTGTGGAAGGAGCCAAGGCAGAGGGACGAAGAGAGCGTAAAGGACTTCACGCGTGAACCGGGAGGATGCTGAGGGTTGCCACAGAAAGCGAGCCTCTTACCCACCTATTCATGATCAGATACACACGCCCGCTGACTTTAGCGTGGCTGCGAGAGGAGGAAGAGCGGCGGCGCAGAAAGAGATTACAGCAAGTCACAAAGAGTCGGAAAAAAAACAAAAAAAAACAATGCCAAACCACTGGCTGTGACGTGTAACAACAAAACTAGCGTTATGAACTGTATTCTAAATTAGGCATGTTTGAGGCCATTGGAACTGTGCTTGAGCTGGTTCTTTATAATAACAGTCATTGTGCACATTAGAAATTAATGAACAAAATAAATAGTTAAGGTCAAACGAGTTGGCAGCACACATTTAATTGATGTTAAAGCACAATAGAAATAGACTATAAATAATACATGCATAAACACGTGCACGTAAAATTTGTGGCATATGATTGTGTCATTGCTCCTCCGACCCCTTGAAGTTGAACAATAGAAATAAATGCAATAGGTAATTACTTAAAAAAAAAAATGGGCAAAGGCACGCTCGGCCATGCACTATGCTCCTTTGCCAGTCATTCATGACAACCAACACATTGCACAATACAAATATAGACTCGAAACAGTACTGTATTAAAAAAATGACACCTGTCTCATCTCTTTGCGCAATAGAAATAGAACTTTTAGTTTGCCAGTTCCTCATAACGTGTCATATGCAGTTGCTAACTGACACCTTGCACAATAGCAATAAACATAATAGCTAGAAATAACCCACAGAGTACAAAAACAAGAAAATTTCCAATTGAATTCCACTCCTCTCATGATTAGCTTTTTACGATAACGGCCGCCTTGAACAAGAGAAATAAACAGAACTAGAAATGATCCATGGAGTTAAAAAAAAAAAAGAAAAAAAAGTGTTCTATCATGTGAATGCTCTCTGGCCAGCTACAGTATTCACAATATCCACCACACTGCACAAGAAAAAAAGAATGACAAGAAATAATCCATGAAAACATGCATGTACGTAATGAATGTGTCCTATAATTATCATATCACTCCTTTTTTCCTTTTAAAGTTAGATAATTAGAGTCACTCCTCCTTTTTTTTTTCTTTTAAAAAAACAAAACAAAAACAAAAACAATGGTCACTACCTTGCACAATAGAAATAGACACAATGAATTAATCCATAGTAGGGGTGTGAATTGCCTAGTACCTGACGATTCGATTCGTATCACGATTCACAGGTCACGATTCGATACCGATTAATCCCGATACGAATTTATAAGTCGATTGTTGCGATTTTTTTTCATTCAAATTTAGAAAATACTAATCAGTAAGCTTGTAGAGTGTAAGATTTATAGGAAAATGTATTATTTATTTATCTGAAATTTCAGTCTTATAGAGGTTGTAATCTGTTTCATGTTTGAATAGCATTAAAATAAAATATTAAGGCTTAATGTTCCGTTCATATAACATTCTTCCATGCTCAAGGTGTGAATCCGAACCCGAAGTCAGACGTTTTGTTGAATATTTTTCCATTAAAAATGGAAGTTTAAAAATCGATTCACACACACAAAACAAAAAAAGGCAATGATGATAAGACGTTGAATCAGCAAGACTACCGAATGAACAATTCTGAGCTCTTAAAAAAAAAAAAAAAAAAAAAAAAAAAATCGATTTTTTTTTTAATTAATCGATTCGAGAATCGCGCGATGTAGTATCGCGATACATCGCCGAATCGATTTTTTTTAACACCCCTTATCCATAGGGTGAAAAAAAAAAATCCACAGCAATCCCTAGCACATGCAATGCACTACTGTATGTGATTGCTTCACTTTCCAGTATGTCACGATAACCCCCTGCTTGTACAATACAAATAAACATGGAACAACTAAAAATAACCCATAAAGTGTAAAAAAAATAAAATAAATAAAAATAAATAAATAAATAAATAAATCATCTACAACATACTTGGTTTTGTACTTCCATATAATTATCCTCTCACAACTTAGATAACCGACACTTCGTCTGAATGATAGATCACAACTCGGGTCACTCGGTTCTCGAGGCATCAAATTAAGGACACTTGTCTCACCTGTAGATGGTGCTCTCCTCTTTGGCCACCACCGCCTGCAGGTCGGTGAGCTGCAGGAAGCGGTCGTGAAAGTAGTGCAGGTGCAGGATGCACACCAGTAGGAAGGAGGTGGGGATGAAGATCCTGGTGAATAGCTCGGACACTGAGAATTTCTCGAGGCCCAGATCCTTGAAACTGCACAGAAGGAAATCAATCGTCTCCAAGGATTTGAATTCCAGGAAGTGATGATGCAACACAGCGGAACCGACGTTAACCTCACCTGTCTTTGTCCTCTGCCGAATTGGATCTGAACTGGAAGGTGTAAACGGCGATGAGGACCAGCATGGTGTAGACCACCACGGACATCCAGAAATATTTAAGGATTCTTCGCCACCACTCGTAGTGCACCTGGGAATGTTTCGGAGGTGTGGTACTTAATGGGCAGCCGTTAACATCGGCAATGCGTTCAATGACACAGCACGCTCAAGGGGACTGAGGGCGAACGGTTTGGTATTAGGGTTATCCGATTATGAAGCGGTCAATTTTTATGACGCGGCAATAATGGTCAGCACCTCCCATCTGGGCGAGTATTGAATTTGCAATTTGGAAGGCGCAAAGCAAAACTGACACAGTTGTGTAGCCGTTTTGTTTGCGGAATGCTTACAGTTCTCATCTTCACGCAGGTATATGGTGATGATAAAGGCACAAATGATGTAAAACATGACCTTATTCTAATCTTCATTTTTCTGTACCATTTACAACTTTACTCTCATAAAACCAAAAAAATACATAATAGAATTTTGGTAAATATCTAATGGCTTACTCTTTCTACTTTTGTGACTTTGTACTGAGAAAACGGTGATTTTACTATCATAAAATAAGTTAAAAAAAAATATTATTTTTTTGACTATTTAGGAAAGTATTCCCGTAAAAGCACACATTTATTTTTTAAAAAGCCACTTTATTCACAAAATAGAAATTTTGTGAGGTTATCCTTGTAATATAATTATTTTCTTTTATTTTTTTTTTCCAGAAAAACAATCTTATTCAAACAACAAATGCTTATTCCCCATAATATTACAACTTCATTGAACGAAAATTACACATTTCATTGAAAGATGACATAATTTTTCTCTTTAATATATATAAAAAATGTGACTGTGCCTGGAAAATGGTAATTATACAATCAAATAATTACAACTTTATTTATGATGAAATTACAACTTATTGCTAAAAATGTTATGAACTTTTTTTGTATGTCACGACTTCATCTTGAAAAAAAAAAATACAATTTTATTCTCATAAAATATGGTATTTTGTCTTTAAACTTAACTCATTCACTACCAGCCATGCCCGGCTGTTTTACTAAATTTTGACTGATTTTGCAAGGCCCACTGAAAAATGTTTTATTACTATAAAAACAAGGAACCTACCGAAATACCAAAAGAAAGATTAGAGTCTCTTATTCCATCAGGGAAAAAAAAATGTTTTTCTGTTTTGCAGAAATTAGCATTAGAATATAGCTAAGTTTCATCATTATTAACAAATCTGTTCTTTATAACAGTGGGGAAAAAAGCCTTTTTGCAACATGGCCCTGATTGATCTTTTATACTCTACTGCCACCTGCTGGCCATTTTTGTAATAACTACCATTGCTTCAAGCATTCTTTCAGTTCAGAGGCTGCATCAAAGCTTCAGGTATGTTCTAGGATTAAAAAAAACACACAAAAAAACGTATAAATATATCTTTGGGAGCATGGTAATATTTAAAATAGAACATATTTATACGTTTTTGGGAGCAAATGGGTTCATGTCTCTATTCGCGTCATATTACAACTTAATTTGTGTAAAATTACAAATTTCTTTGTCTCTTCAGTTTGCCCCTGCAGATTATGGTAATGGATGCAAGTATTCGTACCTGGTAGAGCACCACGCAGGAGAGGAACATCATCATGTAGATGATCTTGTACATGACGATGTCCCCCTCGAAGCTGACGAAGAAGAACATGCCGCCGCAGATGTAAATCCAGTACTTGACCAGCAGGGCCATCACCAAGTTGCCCAGCATGTGCATGACATCCTGCTCGTCCTCGGGTTTACGCTCCTCTTCCTCTATAGAAGACACAGAGGGTCAATCACACGTTCATTCATTTGTTTGTAACATCACCACTACCTTTCGATTCACCTTTTATCTTCTGGTCCTCCACCTGAACACCCAAGAGATCCGCCTCCTCCTCCTTTTGCTTCTCTGACCTCTCCGTGAGCGTCTGCCTCAGCAGCAGCCAGAAGCTCAGCAGACACAACACCTACAAGACACGAGAAAAAAAAATCATTAGCTACTGTATGCCTGTGCAGACAACCACTTATAGTAACTAAATAACTAAGTTAAGTTTCACTCAGGATTATGCACTTTTTAAATACAGGATGTACACACTTTAACTCTTTCTCAGTCTACACATCTGGGCTTATGTTAATGTTTGGTGGTGATTTTTTTTTTCCTAAACCTGTATTTTGCCATTTTGTGTTTGTTTTGTAAACAGCGGAACGTTTCTCTGGACAGTGTTTATACCCCTCCAGCCAATCGCAGAGCGGGAGGTGGTGTGTCGCAAACGGGGCCGTTCGAATTTGTCTGCAACTTGACAGCACGGACGGATTTTTGTTTTCTTTCCACTCACTCAAACATGTAAGCTTGTGTGAGTGAGTGAGTGTGAGTGGAAAAAAAAAAATCCATGCGTGCTGTCAAGTTGCCACGGGAGTGACGTCATGTAGCCGACAAATGCGCCCGGCCCCGTTTACCCCCTGCTCTGCAATTGGCTGGAGGGGTATAAACAATCTCTGTCCAGAGAAACATCCTGCTGTTTACAAAACAAACACAAAATGGCAAAATACAGGCTGGGGGTGTGGGGGTTGAGGACAAAATCACCACCAAACATTAATATAAGACCAGATGTGTAGACTGAGAAAGAGTTAAAGTGTGTACATCCTGTATTTAAAAAGTGCATTTTCCTGAGTGAAAACGACAGACCCTGCCTTTAAGCAATTAACCAAGTTTGTAAAGTAAGTATTATAAGCACGTAAATATGTAAACGATAACCAAGTAAAGTTCATAAGCAAGTAATGTAAGACCACAAACTAAATAAGGATCAGTAAGTAAGTAATGTATGTCAGTACAAAAATAAGTCACAAAGTCAGCAAATATGTTACATTCTACTTGCACAGCAGCCAAGTAAGATATTGAGGTACATTGAGGAGAAAAAGGGTTTAAAAAAATACACATTAACAGCACCCCATGACCAAGTAAACAAGCAGCATCTATCTCACATGGCTTAAATACAGTGTGGAAAAAATTAACCACCTTGGAGGAAATGGAGTGAAAGAGGTTCTTCTTGGGCACGGACAGTCCCGGCACGTGCGTAATGTCCTCAAAGCTGAAGAAGTACTGCAGGACGATCAAGAGGTTGCCGTACGCCACCATGAAGGGCGACGACAACATGGCGTAGCGCCGACGGTCGCGCACCATCCACAGCATGCAGGACCAGATGAGGAAGACGAAGGTGAGCCACGAGATGTAGGTGATGCTCCACGCCTAGAGAATGAATGCACGGAAGAAACACTTCATATGCATTTTTTTTTTCTTCCAAATATAACTTTTTGACCCACGCTTTGAACACATGTAAACCTCCAAAGTTGACGACGAGCTCACCATCATGGCGATGAGCGCGCAGATGTAGCTCTGCTTCATAATGAAGTGGAAGACTTTAACCATGGCGCCCATGCCTCGCTTCCTCAGGGCGCCCTCGCTTCCCTCAGATTTCTCCTCTCCCGACGGCGAGTCGCCCTCCTCGGGAGGAAGACTCACCTCGTACGTGCACATGTCTTCCTTCTCTGCTCCGACGCGGCAAAAATACAGTCCATTAATCCGATTACCACCTCCTGGTGGGAAAACATTATCTACCTGTAGCCTGATCTGCACAATGAGCGACGGACCGGTCTCCTTTGTACTGGGGGGTGGCATACAGGTCCAGATAGCGCGGACCGTTGTCAGTCACAGTGAAGTCGAAGGATGTTCCGTTTGAGGCTAGCACGACCTGGTTTAGGGGAAAAAAAGACAACACATATCACGGGGATTATTTTCAAAGTAAAGCAAGAAGGAAAGGTAAGATGTTTTGCTATTTTTGTTTTGTCCTATCAGGTTTCGCCAAAGCATGTCACTCGCATGATTTGGTTGGCATGGTCTTTGCACCAGATGCCCTTTTTGATACATCCCGATTCCCAACAATCAGTATTTCTCTTCCTAGCCATAGCTGGATATTGGGGCACTGGTCAACAACTGAACTCACATTGTGTGCATGAAAGGCATATACAACTACATGACCAGTGCTAGTAAAGGATGCAATCTATGCAACTAAAAAAATTGAAGCAAGAAAATGAGGTATGTAACCAAAGTAAATAAAATAAAGTAAAAAGATCATGTTCACAAGTACATAAAATATATACTCTAAGTAAAATAAAATGAATTATGTAAAATGAGTAACTCTAGCAAATAAAATAAGCAAGTACCGGTAAATAGATAATCTAAACTATTAAGCACAGAATGTAAATTGGTAAAACAAGTTACACAATTTTAAAATTAAATTGGCTAAATATTCTAGGTCCATCCATACATCCATACATCCATACATCCATTTTCTTAAGCAAGTAATTAAAGCAAATAAGCTGAGCAAGTCAGCAAATATGTAAAATTGGTCAAAACAAAACAGTGAAGCAAATACCGTAATTGAAATTTTTTTTTTCAATACTGTAACTAAGCAAAGTAAATAAAATAAGTATCGTTAGTAAATAGTATGGCTGTCAAAGTTAAAGCGTTTAGATTAATTAATCACAGAAAAATGTCGCATTAATCACGTATTAAAGCAAATTAATCGCACTATTTTTTTCAAGCACACTTGAGCCTTGAACGAAACCGTGGATGGTTACATTGAAGGCTGCACAGGTCAGTGAGTAGGTCAATGCACAGCATTTCTTACGCCTGTTGTTCCAAAATGAGCGGGGTGACTCCAGTTGGTGTGATCGGTGGTAAATTTTGCTTTAAAAAACACCCCGACAGGACTTTGAAAAGTAAGTAAGAAAAGCAAGTATGTAAACAAGTGAAGAAGTAAAGTGACGGTAACTAGAACAAGTAGAATCTACCTAAGTACTTGAAGTAAAGCAAGCAGGTAAAGTAACTAAAGCAAATAAAGAAGGTAAAGAAAAAGCAAATAAGCAAGTAATGACAGTAAGTAATTAGAGTAAGCAACGTATATTTGCAAATGTTGGACATGTTACCTCCGTTGTACTGATGGCATCCTGGGTGGACAGCAACTAAAGTGACAGGAGAAAAGAGCAAACAAGGCACGGCCGGTTAAGACTGCTTTGCATCTTGTAATAAATAAATGGAGAGTGCTCCTTATGATATTAGAATCCCTTTTACACTTGACAATTAGCTAATAAATGGTATTTTGAGCACAAGACCAAACACAGTAACAAAACCAAAATAAAGTGCAACTTGATCTAGCCAAATAGTGAGGCCTCACTCAGGTTAAAGATAAACCTTCAAACGACCTCTTTAGGGAAATAGTTTATGAAATGAACTCACATTTTTCTCATCGGTTCCTTGCCTGGACCCCCACCACATCTGCCTCTTCCTGTTGGCTGAGTTATTTGTCCCGTTTCCGACCAGGTCGTCTTCCTCGCACGCTTCTTCCTCCTCGTCATCCTGAAACAACACAGATAGTCGCTGTGGATAAAAGCTGGGCGGCTTTCATCTTTGGATCGGATTTGCGCCAGACAACTTGAATCTGCGTGTGTTTTTTTCCTGCTTTCCCCGAAAATATTTCAAAACTACCACATTAGAGCAGTAACACAAAAGCTCAGGTCCATCCACTTAACACTTTGAAAGTCTGATTAATGGTCGCTTGCACCAATTTTGCGGAAAAATTTTGTGTGAAACGGGCTTTGCTTTTTTAATAACCTAGGCACAGGTCTACATTTTGTATGACATAATTAAAAAAAATAAAACAACTTTATCCGAGAAATTGCAAAATGAATCGGCCAAAGAACACAGTCCATTACAATCCGTTTACTGAACACACCCATCAACTGCGGATTTATGTGCTAACCATGTTTTTATTATCAGAATCTTCTAAAGTGAACACAAACGCACAGTAAAGGGATCAATACATGAATACGGCCCTGTAAGGCTTACAAAAGCAAGTATTGACCTTGCACACAAAAAAAAACACACTAATCTATAACACCATTACAGAGCAGAGGGGCAGCGCTTCAAGATGGGATGTGAAAGATATTTTAAGGTGCACAGTGGAACGTCCTCCAGACACAATGTATTGTGTTGAGACACAGTCCAGCCTTGCGCTAACAAAATGGGTCGGGGTCATTTTCTCTTCATGTAGATGACATGTGTCCCAGTACTTTTGTTCATAGAGTTCAGCTGTGAACTTCCCAAAATAGCTCCAGGTTACCGGCACTTTTCACTTCTTGTATGTCATGTCTGGGGTCACGCCAGGTTTAAGTTTGTCTATTTTGTACTGATGGAACAACTGTCTGTTTTGAACTGATGTAACCATCATCTAGTTTCAACTAGCTTTAGGCTATGTCATGTCAATCTTTAATCTTTAGGTGATGTCTGGACCTACGTGATGTCGTTCTTTAGTCCTTTACTTGCTACAACCAATCAGATCGATTCACTGTCTGTAGGAGCAGTCTGAGAATTGTGTATGTTTTGACGGATTATTGATTTCTGTCCCTCTTGTTTCTCGTCTAGTCAAGTTTGTTGTACGCCTCTCTACATGAATAAATAGTTCAAACCTTATTTTTGTCTGCGCTTAGGGATCCAACCTCCAGCACATGGCATTGTAAAAGTAATGTGTCCCAATACTTTTGCCCATATAGTGAAACCTTTCCCTTAAACTTCCCAAAATGGCTTCTGTGTCAGCATCACTTTTCACTTCATGTAAAAATGGAATGTGTCCCAATCATTGTCAGTTTCAAGTGTCCCAAAACTTTCGCATCCTGGAATAGGAATGTTTCCCAATACCTTTGTCCGTCTACTGCAGCGTCTCCCACAACGGATCCAGTTTCACTTTCTGGAGAGGCAATGCGTCCTAATATTTTCATCTATAGCGAGCAGCATTTCTTTAAAACTTCAGAAAATGACTCCCAGGCTAGTTTCAGTTTTTCACTAGCTTTGGATGTTACCCAAAACGAGTCTTGGGTCAGTTTTATTTCCTGTAGACTGAATGTGTCCCAATAATTTTGTCAGCATGTGAAGCCTTTCACCTAGACTTCCCAAAATGGCTCAGGGCTCAATTTCACAAGTCCCAATTATCCAATCTTTCCCCAAAACTTCCCAAAAAAGCTTCCTTGATGGATTTACTTTTCACTTCTTGAAGAAATGTGTCCCAATACTTTTGTCCCTGAAGTGAAGCCTTTCTTCTGAACTGAAACTTTCTAAAATGGCTTCTGGAATAGTTTCACGTATCCCAATACTTTTACCGATGGAACGACATATTTCCCCAAACTTTTCCGCAATAGCTCCTGGGTCAGTTTTTGAGTATAAGGCAAATATGTTCTTAGATAATTTCCTTTTCATTATCTTTTTTTTTAATCATTTATATTTAAATGTCAATGTCATAGAAGTACACACAAAGTAAGAGTGGCTTACGGTCAGCTGGTCGATTGGCTCCTGCAGCCAGAGACGTATGAGCGTGGCTAGTGTGTAGTAGAGAAGCAGCAGCATGACAGGGTTGACAAAATGGTGCCACTTGCGCTTGGGGTGCACCATCAGCTTCCACGTGCGGCTGCAGTCGCTCTGAATGATGGGTGACATGCCAAAGTACCTGCATGAGGGACACACGCAGATTAAGAACCTTTGGATGTCTGTACTGAAAATACAGATATATATATATTATATATTTTTTTTATATGGAATTTGTTGATATTATTAAAAATGACTTGAATTTACAAAATATACTGGGGATCATTTTTGGTGTTATATTTTAAAGACATTTAAAAGGTTTACATTTTATCATAATATATTTTAAACTAGGGATGTCCCAATCCCGATTTCGTGATTGGAAACCAAGTCCCGATCACGTAATTTTCAGCTGATTTGGCAATGTTGTTATTCTTAGGATTATTTTTGTGGCTACATAGCAACAAAATCATCCAGTGGTAAACATATTGCCAAACAAAACATTTTATTTATTTTGTGCACAAATTATTGGGATGGTTTTGTTCAAATAAAAAAATAAAAAATTGGAAGCACTTTTTTTTCCCCTCAATACCTTTCTGAGGAATCGGAGCGGGACTCGGTATTGGCAGGTCCTCAAAATAAGGTGACTCAGACTCGAGTGCAAAAAAAAAATGTGATCGGGACATCCCTACTTGAAACTCTACAGTGATGCCTTGAGATACAAGTTTAATTCCTTGACCACGCTCACAAATCAAATCAGTTATAACTCAAATCATCTTTCCCTATTAAAATGAATGGAACTACCCTTACCCTATTCCACCCCCCCAAAAAAAATAATTAAAAAAATTGCAATGTGTTTTTAATGAGAAAACTATCAGCCTACAACACTATACTTCACAAAAATATACCGTGATCGCTCAATTAAAATACAATTAAAAAGAATGGAACTGTTTTTGTCACACTTTCTCCTCCAATCGTGCTGTCTCATTCTGGTAACAAAAACTTGGCCACCTGAAGGCACTATCAGGCTTCTCAGTATGGCAATAATAATAGTCGTTCTTCGCAGAAGATAAAGAAGATCTGCTTGTGAGTATTATTATATGGCCTCAACGTGTGTTGCAGTTTAGACAACAGATCTAAACACAAGGGTACTTAAAGCGTTCAAACACAGCCACATTCATGCTAGTGCCTATGGAGTTTCCTATTGTAGGTTGGCAGTGTAGTGGTAACCACAAGTGCCTCAAACGTCGTCGGTTGAAACAATGTGGTTGTTACTACACAACGCAACGCAACAGATTATCTCCTGCCTCATGCATAATACAACAAGCAGGGTGCTTGTAGTAGGGCTCTTAAAAACCCTGATGCCCATGCATGCGCACTGAGTGGGTGAGTCTGATACATCCAACCTGGAGCTGCTTTTGTTGCCGTTTTGTTGCCTTCTTCCTGTCTCCAATACAAAAACAAGTAAATATTTGCTGCGCTTTAAACAAGCTCCTGCAGACTCCCCAAATGTTACGGCGTGTAATTGGCTACAAAAGCACTCGTGCATTAAGGAGCTACCTCCTTCTGAGTATTTTATGGCAAATCAACAAACTTTGCTGCTAAAGCTCTGTCCACATCTTATGCACAGCTTTCACAATTAAATTGGATAAAATGTAGAAAATGTACTTTTGAATTGTGTACATATATAGTTGGATCTCGCCCACAACAGCGTAAATAGTCCCTTGTAAAATTTGCCATCTTGCACATGTTAGTGAAATTACAAACACCCGGTCTAACTTGCCTCCTCACAGGGTCATACCAAGCGCAGCGCTAAATTTGCACTCGTCATGACGTCAACATGCTATTTACATGTCATCAGACATTAATGTCAACAAACACGCAACACGATTACGTTTACATTAGGCCCTTTACTGCAGCTGAGGCGTTGAGGAGTTGTCTTTTAAAACACGTACCAGAACTTTATAACAAACTGAAGCCTTCAAAAACCATTTTTACGATGGAATAGTAATTTATATGAATGCTCCACCCTCCACCATAAAACTACTTGATACAGTTCATCTCGCTACTACTTGATTTACTACTAGTGATGGTTTTATGACCCATCACTGTGAACTGTACCAGCATGTTGGCCGGAACTCTGAGAAAAGAGCAATACTGTTTATTTACAAGACATTTTATTCACCATCTACTTGCTTATTAAACAAAATCTCACATTTTGAGATATGATAACATCTTTACAATTACATAATTACAATCAATCGAATCAACTTCAGCTGGTGGACATTCCGTAATAAATATTGAAAAATTAAAAAAAATTATATGACAGTATCAATCTCTTGTTCTACTCAAAGATATTTCCAAGCCATAACTAGCAATAAATGTATCTCCTGCCTAAAATCAAACAATACCCTCAATAAAAGAAAATCTTTTTTTTCTCCGCAATGCAAATTACTGTTATTATAGTAATTTGCATAATAATACATCGCTTAGTTGCTCACTTCTCAAGATGCATTGCGGGATTTCATTGAGGCGCTAACCTGATGTAGCCGTCCTCCGGCGCGACTGACTCCTGGAAGAACTGGAACTGGTAGAGGTAGAGGACCACCAGGTGGCCGGCACTGAAGATGGCCATCAGCACGCACATGCAGCTGAACATCAGCGTGTCGAAGGTGCGGCGCAGGGACCACCAGGTGCACAGGAAAAGGAAGATGAAGAAGTAGACGGCCGAGGTGAGGGAAGGAAGCATCATGCCTGGGAAAAAAAACATCAAACAATGCAATCAAAATGGTGGATTCAGGCTAGGGGATCCTTTACCATCAAATGAGCCATTTCAGGCCAAAAAAAAATAAAAAATCTGTCTGGAGCCGCAAAACATTTGAACATTGTGATGAACTAAACAATGTTAGTCTTCGTCTAATGTACTGAGGGCCCAAGAGCTAATTGGAGATAACAGGAAAAACATGACAGAAAAATATGCAGCATCCAATACTTTGAGATTCATTTTTTTTCTACCTTTCGTCTTCCGTTTTTTATTTTTTTATTTTTGTGTGTGTAATTTTTTCATACATTTTTCGAATTTTCTGCCTTTTTGTCAAATTTCTGCCGTTTTTGTTAACTTTATGGACATGAGGTCATTTTCTGCTTCTCCATCATTTTTTGGACATTTTATGACAATGTTGCAACATTTGTCAAGTGAAGTTTATTTATATAGCCCTTAATCACACAAGACTCAAAGGGCTTCACATGCCCACAGTTGACAAATATCGACATCCCTTGATAAAAGGGCAAGGGAAAACTTGAAGAAGAAAAAAAACCCATCAGGGGAAAAGAAAAAAAAAAAAAGAAACACAGAGGAGGGGCACATGGTAATTTAAGGGATTTCTTTCTTTTGTACATTTTTATGGTCACTTTTTGAGCATTTTGTGCAATTTTCTGACTTTTTTTTTTTTTTTGCCAAATTTGTGTACATTGTATGGTAAATTTCGGGAGTTCTTCTGTTATTGGACATTTTAGTTATTTTTTTTAATTATTACCTAAATCATTTTTCTTTTTTTTTCTTCCAAATTTTGGGTACATTTCATGCTAATTTTCATGATTTCTTCTTTTTCATTGATATTTTATCGCACTTTTGAACGTTTTCTATTCTGCCTTTTTTTTTTAAATAAATTTTCTGAATTTTTTTTATGGCAATTCCAGAGATATTTTTGGTAATTTTCTGCCAGTTTTGGACATTTTATGATTACTTTTTTTTAATCCGATTCTATGACATTTTTGTCAATTTGACAATTTATGATAATTTTTCTGCTTTTACTCTTTCTGTTTGAACATTTTATATTCACTTTTTGGACATTTTTAGGTAATTTAAAAAAACTTTTTCATCTACCTTTTTTCTCTTGTCTGACAACTTAAAAATGTGGACTGACAATTTTTGAATATTCAATTATACATTTTTTTTTAAATTCAAAATCATTAATTCTTAATGAATAAATGTATCTAAAAATATAAATAAATACGTAATATCTAATATCAATTTTTTTTTTTTAAGAGATCCACAGAGAGTCACAGGAGAGTGACTAAAGAGGCGCATGTAGCTCCAGAGCCGCAGGTTGTAGACCCCTGGGCTAAACGGTTTGATGGGAAGATGAGGCCTCACCTGTGGTCCCCAACAAGATGGTCACCACCACCTTCCCAGCTGTGGTGATCAGGTTCCCGATGATCTCCTTCACTTTGGACGCCACCTGTGCCACCAGTCGCAGGATCTTCATCTTGGCGCTCTCCTTGGCTTCTTCCTCTTCCTCCTCCGCATCCTCACCCTCACCTTCATCCTCCTCGTCTTCCTCGGCCTCGTAGCCTCCATCCGAGTCCTCTTCCAGCAGGATGTGGTCTTCTAGGCTCAGCTTCTCGTCTTCTTCCTTTCAGTGACAATGACGGACTTGAGCATTTATGCTTGTCATGCAAGTGGGAAAAGAAGTTGAGCAATGCATGTATATGTAAAAGACAAAAAAAAGTTTAACTTGGACAGTGTCATTCCTTGGTCGCAATTTCCTTGACCACTGAATCATATTTTGTCCCACACACGCATGCGAGTGAGCATAAAAAAGAAATCTAAATCGCACTTGTTCCTCCGCTTGGAAGTGGGCGTTGTCCTGAGCCATGTCTTCGGGCGGCCTCTTCTGGACCAGACTGCGACACAGAAACCAGATGGCCCCGCCCACCATGCACATGCCGATGTCCGGTACGAAGACTCTGATTCCGTTTCCCGCGTCGGCGCCAATCACGCTGGGAAGACCAAAAAATGTTACACGATCCTGCTACACTTGAACGCATCACACCAGTGAGAAAACAATAGCTCTTCACATGGGGATGGTTTCCGTTTATTCAAGTGTTATTTTAATGGCGTTGAATTCTTTGGTTTTATGTGCACTAAAACCAAATAATGAAATAATGCCAAGTGCTTTAAATGAATTGCTGTAAACAAGTGACTAAGCACTAGAGACTGCAGTGGGGGAAAAAAAGCATGCTCAGTGCATCCAGCCCATATATAATCATAAAGAAAGCCCTTTTTGGACATTATTAATTAAATCAAGATGTGTGTGTTTGTGCGTATGGGGGTGGGGGGGTGGGGGGACTACCAAAACAAAACAAGAAGCTAATGCATCAGCTACAGTAGCAGCAAGCTTGGCGTGACTCGCAGGGATTTAGGGGTGCCACTTAAGGACAATGTTTACGAGGCGTCATGATTGTCCCAAAATGACTAGCAGCGTTCCAAAAGCTTTTATTGCCGGCTTTTTATCATCCAGAACTATTGTTCCCACTTTTGTTTTACGGCAAACGCCATTCTGAGCCTAATTAAACTGTTGACAATAAAAAGAACATGCTACTCATCGTCAGATGTTGGAATTTTTTGATCATTGAGAACGAGGTTATATTACCCACCTAATTACATATTGAAAAAGCTCACAACAAGAACTTTAATTGGAAGTATGAGTCACTTGATGTGGTTTGACACAAATACATTTATGGGGGCGGGCAGGACTTGTAGTTTATCATTTGGATTTTGAAGTGTGGATCTGAAACTTTTCTGACGGACCTCAAAATAATGATGGATATTCTAAGTTAAAAAAAATATGAAACAATTTTATTATCATATTAAATGACAGTGGTTCCTTGAGATATGAATAATTCAGTCCTTGGCCCTGCTCCTAACTCAAAACACTTCCCTTTGAATATGTGTACCTTGAATTTCAAGACAAGAATCGCCCTACTCTGCCTTTGATGGCTAGTGGCTGTTAATATGACTTACTATTGGTGTGTTTATTCTTATTGGTGGATTAACTCTTAATTAGCTATGGTGTGGATGCACTTAAGCAGGACATGCATATAGGGCCTATTGTCCAAAAATATCTTACGCTGGAAATCTGGCGCCGCGCCGGAGTATTTTAAGTCATGTACTTTGTTGTGAAATACAGCACTTGACCAAGAGCGCGCATCTCGAAAAACTTTTATGACAGAAGAGGCAGATTTAGAGATGATTTCATTTTAGAAAATTAAGACTCTATTTCATTTGAAATAAATTTGATATTGGAAGAATGAAATTACATAAAATTCAAATGTAAAAGGAGATTTAAGGAAATGGCACTTTCAAAAGGATGTTAAGATATTCATCTTAGAAAATAAAAATCAATCACAGAGCACATATAGACAAACAAGCATTCACACTCACACCCAAGCACAATCTTCACTGAGCTAACACGCATGTTCTTGGAATGTGGGAGGAAGCAGCCATCAAATTTAACGACCACTACTCACATTTCCCATTGTGCCCGTTGCACCATCATTAGCAGCATTAAAACCTCTCCAAGAAGCATGCCGTAATGTACATAAGACCGTGAACAGGGGTACAAATTAGTACCTGGGTGGGGGGGCTTGACACTCGACAAGTTTCGGCATTCCCGTACTTGGGAAGCCGCAACTAACGGGATCAGAGCGCACGAGCAGGCCAGGCAGACATGGCGGCAGCCTAACTGGGTTTAGTTTTCATCAGGAGGCCACAGAGGGACACCAAAGTGCTCTTTACCGTCATTGTCAGGTTGTTACACTGCCTGGAAAAGATGCAGTTTTGCCCCCGTCGTTGTTCAGTTTAAACTGCACAAACAACACGGAAGAGGCCAATTCTCTACCTTGGGTGGCACAAGTATAAGTATTATCGGTCTATCGGAGTCAGGATTTTAAGGGTTTTTGTCAATGTCAGAAGAGAAATGCGACATTTCGCACCATTGCGTCTCTCACTTGAGTTGAGCTTGAAAGCAATTGTCACCGCTCGGGTATTTATATGTCTCACCAGGCATTTCTACATAATTATCAGTTTGTGAGATGCTCTTTCTCTGTATGAAAGTACATGATAATTACCCACTTGCGCTGAATTCTGTGTAAAAGACACAGGCAAAGTTGAGCTCCGATGCATCAATTTTGCGGCCCCCCCCAAATTGCACGAATTTGCGGTCACGTCACCATTTCGTAAGAATTCTTTTCATGCTGAATCGGCCCTTCACCAAAACATTAGTCAGTCAGGCTCGCTGTTCCTGACAACCAGATTGCTCAACTGTGAGATAAGCCGAGCGCACCCTCCACGCTCTAACCTTTAGAGGAAAATGCCACACTTAAACACTTACAGCATTCAGCAAAGTACATTGAAGTAGATGGACAATAACGTTATTACGGTACATGCACATTTGTGGTCGGACTTATGCTTACAATCTTACCTCTCAAATCCAATTTGTCTGATGGATTTTTCCCACGCAGAACCTGCATGGAAAGAAAATGTTTAGTGTGCATTATTAGGAATATATCATATAAGCAAACAGCGTACATGCTGCTGGTTTGAATAGAATAGAGTGTAGTCGTGTATTTTCTTATATTTCTATATATTTTGGACATATAAATATATAGATATAAAGTTTTTTTTTTAATTGAGCTCTAACATTCCAAGCAGTCAAAAAAATTGGAATTTCAGTGCAAAAATAAGTAATAATTAAAATTAGTCACATAAAAACTCTTCATTAAAAGGCTTAACTAAATATGGCAAAGCTTGAAAAAAAATAAAATAAAAAATTCATTAAGTGAAAAGACTTACAAATAAATTAATAAATAAAATAAATACTGAAATTAATTCAAAAGATCAACTGGGTGAAAAATAAAAATGAAAGTAAACAAAAGAGGGGTGGAAGTTTAATTAACAAAAAAAATTAAATGAATAAAAAAAATGATGTTGAATAAGTGAAAATGCCCAAATAAAGTGAAATTGCTCAGATGAAAAATATTTATGTGGAAAGAAAATCAATCTATATAAATAATAATAAAAGTTAAGAGCGTGAATAGCTAAATGTAAAATAATAAAGGTAAACAAATGGCTGAAAAAGATTTAATTACAAAAAAAAAAAGTTGAAACTCTTAAATTAAAAGTTTCAATGAAATTAAAATGCAATTAATGAAATTTAAAATATTAATTCGAAGAAAAAGGGACAAACATCATCAAAACAATCGTGTACGACCACCTATTGTACACATGATTATGAATATCTTTGCAATCTAATGACTACCAATAAAAGTGCTGTATTAAAAAATCTACATAATGCTTACTTTTGATTGACACTGACATGAAATAATATGGGGATAAATACACACAAAATAATCCAAACCACTCTCAGTAGTAACGTAGTACAGTAAACTTGTACAAGTACAAGAATAAAGAATTATACTCCTTCACTTGTAAATGTAGAAGTGAATGAATATAGCTCCTGTACTGAATCTCGGGGGATGAAGAATGTCATCTTTCCTTCCGAGTACTTCAAGTGTTCCTGAACGTCACTGTGCAGCAGTGGGGGTCCGTTTCCAGCTATTGACAGCGCTCAGACAAACAGGCGCAACGTTGCCGCCTTTGTTGCGCTGCCAGACACAAACGCTGCCGAGTTTTACTGGAGGACTCGGTGACATATTTACACCTCCGGAGGCCGTTTATAAGCCACTAATTGAGAGGACCCGCAAGTTTGTGGTTTGTGGAGACGATATATAATGCAACAGTAACACCACAAACCACATTAGTCTTGTATACATTATTAAACACAAAAGTACAGCATACAGTAGAGAATTTAATTTCACTGATACCCATCAGTAAAATAAACATGAAAAATCAGAGTTGTATAGAACAGTGGTTCTCAACTGGTGGCGCGGGACATTTAGTACCTACCTTTAAACAAATACAGTGCACCTCAACCTTTGCCTATTGACTGTCATAGCTAGCAATATCCCTTTGGGTGGCTATTTATAAACAAACAAAAAACTCTTCATTGTTCTTAACTTTTATCAAATGTAAACAATAGGAAGATGAGGTTCCCAGGGTGCCAACAGTTGAGAACCACTGGTATGGAATATGCAATATATGAAAATGGCGCATCAGTGACAAAAACGTCATGTCAATATGCTACATTATAGTTAGAAGTAGGGATAGACCCGGGGCCGATTATCGGCGCCGATATTTGGCATTTTGACAAATATCGGCATCGGCCATTTTTTGAATGAAGGCCGATAAAGCTCACTGAGCAGGGGATACTTGCGAACGTAGCGAATTTGGGGTTTTCATCAGGATTTGTAAGATGTTCGCAGTCAGTTTTTATTTGTCGTAAACACATTTGGAACATATTCACACAATTTTTCACCGCGAAAATCTTTTTGAAACGTTTTTACGAACCCTAACAAAAACCCCAAATGAGCTACATTCACATGAATTTGTTACTCAGTGAGAAATTATATATAGTTTGAAAGAATTCCCCCCCCCCCCTCCCCATTTTACTGCAAATGAATATCTGCTTGAAATATCGGTTATCGGCCGACTTGACTACAAATAATCTGTATCGGTATCGGCCTTGAAAAAACCATATCGGTCTATCACTAGTTAGAAGTAAGTTAAATAGGAGTATAGAACATCCATCCATCCATTTTCTTGACCGCTTATTCCTCACAAGGGTGAGTATAGAACATTGAATGACAAAATACTGTATATGTAAATATGTACTGGTAAACATGCTAGATTAGAGTTGTATAGCACTTTGAATATGGCACATTAGTGTCATATCTAACATTAAATAATATATGCTACATTAGAGTTGTAGAAAACAGTAATTATGTAAATAGGGTTATTTGAGTCACATAGACATTAAATATGATGTAAATGTGATGCATTACATGTGCAGACCATTAAATATAATATCAGTGTAGTACTTTAGAGGTGTATACAACAGTGCACACTGTAAAGTATGTACTAAATTAGGTGTTTATAGGAAATTAAATATGTAAATACTAAATACATCATATATAGAACATTAAATATGATGTAAATATGGTGCATTGAATTTGTATAGAACAGTAAACATGTAAATGTGGTACATTGGAGTTGTATAAAACATTGGATAAGATGTCATGTTAGTGTAGTAGATTACAGTTTTATGGAACAGTAACGGGTGAAGATGTGCAGGCTTAGGTATGAACTGTATATATTTAGAACATTAAATATGTGAATATAGTCTATTAGTTAGCACAACACATTGGAGTTGTATGGAACAGTAAATAGTGCATTATAAATGTATAGGATATCAAATGTGCTATATTAGCATTTTATAGAACACAAGTCAATTTTATTTACACAGCACTGAAAAACATTAAATATAACGTAAATATATATATTCCAGTTGAAATTTTGGTACATTACAGGTGTATTTAAATGTGTAAATATGGTATATTAGAGATGGACTACAGTATATAACTAAACTTGACATGTAGAGAACGTTATAGCACATTAGAGTTGTATAGAACTAGTGAACATGGTACAATACATAATGTAAACAAGAATGATTGGAGGCATAAGAACCTCTGATGCAAGTATAGTACATTAGTGTTGTAAAGACCATTAAATAAGAGGGGGAAGTGAAAGTATCGCGTTTAGGTGCATTTTTCTGCCTTGAGGATCATTTCCTGCATTTCCAGTCAATGCCTCCCTTATCTGACCTTTCTAAATCTGGTATTCAACCCCTTGACACCCTTTTCCTTCTGGCTCCGGCGTAAACAAGGAGTCTTCCTTCACACCGAGGCGGTTACCCGTACCACCCTCCCGCCTCTGCCTCTCCCTTTAGAAAACTTTATATTTCCTCTCAAACACGTTGGACGCCCTGAAGATACCCCTCACGAGCTCCAGCTGCCCCCGCGGGTCGTCCGCCGGTCACCGCCTTTTCCCTAAGACTCACCCGTCATTCCTCTGTGCTGACTCAACACGGTGTGCGTGCGTGTGCATTTACAAAGAGAGAGGGGGGTGGGGTGGGGGGGTGTGGGGGCTCGTGTGTTGTTCACCGTTAAAGACATGGGTGGAGCTGGCTAAAAGTAGAAGGAAGCGAGGGCGTCTTATCATGTCCAAACTGTCACGTTTTCACCGTCATTTTTCTGCCACGCACCGCACCCCTCTGTTGCCTGAGGACCGCCACTTCGGACTGCTACAATATGTGCCACATGTGCGCTTGAATAAATAAATAAATAAATGCTGCTGCACCACCAAGCAGTGTTCTAAAAAAATGTTGAGAGCAACAGGGATAAGGGAGTCACATAGGCCATTACACAACATATAGTATATAATCAAGAAAATGTAAAAAAAAAAAAAAAAAATTAAAAAAAAAAAAATTTAAAAAAAAAACCATTAAATAATGAAAGAAAGAAAAATAAAAAGCAAAAAATAAATGTAGTATTTTATTTTTAATTAAAAAACCAAAATGATTTAGAATAAAAAACATTTAATTTTATTTTTTTTATTTTAATTTAAAAAAAAATACATTAATACTCAAACTAATATTTGAATAAACCATATGTAAAATAAGCACCTTTATTTGTTAAACCATGATCAGCTATGATTTAACAACATAAAACATATTATATACAGAGGTCTCTCCCCTAATAAACAGGAAATAGACGCTTGGTACTCTCTGCAGGAGAGTAAATGCATTTCCTGGAAATAATGATGAAGCATGAATAGGATTTAATTTCCAAAATTAAAAATGCCTTTCCACAAAAAAAAGCACCTGCCTACAAATAAGCCCCACATATTACGGTATAAGATCTTGTTATTTATAACCATTTAATAAATACTGGTATATGCATGGGATTTTATATGATAGTGAAAAGGAATTTGTACAAATAAAGGTCTTGACCTAATAAAGATATTACCCCCAAATGATTAATAAACAGTTGGTATTCTCTGTGGTTGCTGTAACAAAGGTCAACTTTTAAGCCAACTCATTAATGAATTTGATGTGATGATTTACATGTCTGAGTTGTGTCTAGCCGTGAAAATGAGATTTAGACATACAGAATGAATTGAAGTGTAGTGCCGAGTGTCAATTCTCTGTGAACATTGAGCGACATTTCTTAATTACACTGAGTAACTTCATTTTACAAGATAATTTCTTAATGGAGTTTTCTGCCATCCTGGCAGCCGACTGAACATTTTCATTAAGTCAATTTTGTGAGAGAAGAAGCACTTTTTGCTCTTCAATGATTTCCACACAGGAGGTCTCGCCATCAATCATTGCTGCTAGGTTGCTAGCTCTGAAAAAAATGTGTTGGGAGTTGTGGGATTCTCCTAGCACAGATGTTTGCTGGTCTTTTTTTTTTTTTAAAGAGAAAGCCAAGTCAAATATTGTTTTGACAATAATATGTTCTATGCACCCCAACTACTCTAAACACGGCATTCTGATTGAAATTGTGTTTGTGGAATATCCATCCATCCATTTTCTTAACCGCTTAATCCTCACATGGGTCGCGGGGGGTGCTGGAGCCTATCCCAGCCGGCTTCGGGCAGGAGGCGGGGTACACCCTGACCTGGTTGCCAGCCAATGGCAGGTTTGTGGAATATGATTTTTATTTTATTTTTTAATTCATAAAATCCACCCATTTTTATCCATTTCAGGGGACGGCCATTTTGCCACTTGCTGTTGACTGAAAATGACATCACAATGCCTGCCTACAGGGCTCAGGTAACAAGCAATCACGGCTCACCTGTTTTCTGGGTTTGGTCACGTGATGTTCGCAAGCTGAGCCCTTAGGCAAAGGGTCTGAACCTCATTTTTTGTCACGGGCCGCATCGTAGTTGGTAAAAGAAATTGATCGATACCCATTTCTGAAATCAGAAGCCAGTGAATAATTGTTCAACTCTTTTTTTTACATAAGATGATTGCACGGGCCTGATATGGTCTCTGGGCCCATAGTTCGACACCTGTGCCTTTGGCACTGTGATGTCATTTTCAGTCAACAGCAAGTGACAAAATGGCCACCTCTTAAGATAGATCAAATCTAGTGCATTTTGCTGCTTGATTCATATTCCAAACAAACAACATTAATAAAAATAACTGTGTATCATCAAGTGGGGCCGCATAGAACATATTATTGTCAAGAAAATTATTTACTTGACTTCCCCATTAAGTCTGTTACTAATAAATAAAATGAATAATTATCAACCTCTTATGTTCGATTGTCAACAGTAAATCGAGAATGAAAACCATCAAAGAAAACAAACTCAAAGAGGCAAAACTGACGAGGCAATCTGAAGACACAAACTGAAGAAGAAGACACAAAACATAAATCGAGAAAATGCAAACTAAAGAAAACAGCAAAGACACAAAAAATGAACTTGAACCACAGAAAACAAAACCTAATGAAGACATGAACCAAAGCTGAATATACGTGACTTAAGAAGACAAACCAAGAAGATGACGTAAAGCGAAGAGGGCACAAAATAAAGAAGAAAATGCTAACAAAAGAAAAACGTGAAGAAGATGCGACTTAGGCAGCAGTGAAGAAGATTTGGTAACACTTTATAATAACTACCCGTTATAACTAGTTAATAGACCATTAGTAAACTGTTAATTAATGAGTTATTAATGACTTATTAAATGTTTGTTAACTGTTTGTTAAGGTTTTAAAATGATGTCTATAAATAGTAAAAATTTTATTTTTAAACTGTTAGTTATTGAGCTCTAAATGACTTGTTAACTGTATAGTAATTATTCATAACTATATTTTATAAATTAGTAATACATCGTTAACAAGCTATTAGAAAATTACTTACTAATGACTTGATAAGTATTACTTCATAGTTTGTATAGGTTATTGGGACGTTATTATAAAGTTGCCACTATTCCTCATTTATTGCGTGTTAGTAAATGTGGAGTAGTTGCAACTTTAGAATAACGTCCCAATAACATAAATAGAGTAATAACTAATATTTAAGTTGTAGATTAACTCACTTCTTTACAGCAGTTGTTAATAGTTTGTTAACCATCTACTAATACTATACCAGTGAAACTTTGTAGAGGAGCACATGAGTGGAAAAAGTTCAATGGTACGGAAAATTGATATTTAGGCATGGTAAGGCATAGTAATTTTATATTTTAAATTTCACCTTCAAATTCTGTACTTTCAACTTGTTCCACCTGTTTGTTGTTTGACAAAGTTTCATAGTTATTAGTAGATGGTTAACATCTACTATGTAAAGAATTAGCTAATATATAAGTTAAATATTAGTAAGTAGTAGGGGTGTTAAAAAAAAAAAAATCGATTCGGCGATATATCGCGATACTACATCGCGTGATTCTCGAATCGATTCAATAATCGGCAGAATCGTTTTTTTTTTTTTTTTTTTTTTTTTTTTTTTTTTTTTTTTAAGGATTCACACCTTGAGCATGGAAGAATGTTATATGAACGGAACATTAAGCCTTAATATTTTATTTTAACGCTGTTCAAACATGAAACAGATTACAACCTCTATAAGACTGAAATTTCAGATAAATAAATAATACATTTTCATATAAATCTTACACTCTACAAGCTTACTGATTAGTATTTTCTAAATTTGAATGAAAAAAATCGCAACAATCGACTTATAAATTCGTATCGGGATTAATCGGTATCGAATCGAATCGTGACCTGTGAATCGTGATACGAATCGAATCGTCAGGTACTAGGCAATTCACACCCCTAGTAAGTAGCTAATTTATACTATTGGGATATTATCGTAAAGTTGCAACTGTTCCTCATTTAATAACAGTTAATAAATGAGGAATAGCTACCACTTTAGAATAACGTCCTAATAACAGATATAAACTATTAACTGATACTTAACAAGTCATTATTAAGTAATTTACTAATAGTTTGTTAACTTAGTCTTACTAATTTATAATATATAGTTACAAATTATTAATATACAGTTAACAAGTCATTTATAACTCAATAACTAACAGTTTAATAATGACATATTAACTGTTTATAGTCATAAGTATAAATCCTTAACAAACAGTTAACAAACATTTAATAAGTCATTAACAACTCATTAATTAACAATCAACTAATGATCTATGAACTACTTATAACGGATAGTTATAATAAAGTGTTACCGAAGATTTAAACCTGACACCGAAGAAGAAGAGGCCATTTATAGCCTCACAAGTCGCTTTGGTTTCTATTTACCCGGCAAAGCTGACAGCCATGGTGGCCTTCTGCATGCTACTTACAGTTGAAGTCGGAGCTGATGGAGCTGCCGGCCAGGAGGCTGTTGACCGTAATCTGATAAATGATGTGCAGCAGCAGGAAGGACACACTGGTGAAGCACAGTGACTGCAGCAGACGCCCGGTGTAGCCTGGACGGAAGACAAAAACCTTGGTCACCATTCAAACCACCATAATCAGTACAGAAAACTCATTTTGACGGGTGCACATGAAATGTGCGTCACAAAATTTCAGGAATGGTGTCACAAAAAATACTTTTCAAATTCAAACTACAAGTTTGCCCTCAAATAAGTCCCCCTTAGAGACCAGCTCCCGAAAAGATTCTTCCAAGATCCTACACCACCATTTTGATGTTGTCCACAAGTCTTCTTGATGATGAAAATATCACACAGGGACAGGTTGGACGAGCAGGGGTGTTGCTCAAGCATGGCAATGTTCTTCTTGGCCAGGAACTGTCGGATTGCTCAAGTCAATGTCAAGGTGAAGCAGCCACGAGCCGCCCCGCCATATATGTCCATTCTTCTCACACACAAAATGTAGAAAATGCCACATGATCGCTTTGCTGGTTGACGATCTGACCCACGTTGAAGAGTAAAACGGTTGTCTGTCTTTGAAATCTCTCTTTTCTGACACACCTCATACTGTAGCTAAAAAGAAGTGTTGCACGGCGTGCTAGTCAGTGTGCCCCTTCTGGTGAAGATATGGAATATGTAGCGGTCACACTTAAAGGGGCTGTCTGCCAGTTTCACTCAGTAAAATGCACTTTTTAAATACAGGATGTAAACAAACAAACTATTTCTCAATTTATAGATATGGACTTTTCATAACGTGTGGGGGTGATTTTGTCCTAAACCCCCACACCCCCAGCCTGTATTTTGCCATTTTGTGTTTGTTGTTTTTTGTTTGTTTTGTGTTTCTTTTGTAAGCACGCACGGATTAGTTTTTTTTTTTTTCACTCACTCACTTACAGAAGCTTACGTGTGAATGAAAAATCCGTGCGTGCTTTCAAATTGCTGCGGGAGTGACGTCACGCAGCCGACACCTTCGCCCGGCCCCGTTTGCGACACGCCACCCCCCGCTCTGCGATTGGCTGGAGTGAGTGGTGTAAACACTGTCTTTCCACAGAAACGGCCCGCTGTTTACAAAACAAACACAAAATGGCAAAATACAGGCTGGGGGTGTGGGGGTTTAAGACAAAATCACCCCCACACATTATGAAAAGCCCATATATATATAAATTGAGAAGTAGTTCGTTTGTTTAAATCCTGCATTTAAAAAGTGCATTTTCCTGAGTGAAACCGGCAGACAGCCCCTTTAATGATCTTCCAGAGAGCCACATATTCCTCCAAAAGATGCCCTCAAATGCCAGAACGCTGCCACAGCTGCTGTGCACATGTAAGCCGTTTTATAGCGCACCAACAGGTATTTGGGGAAAATGTTGCTATGAGACTGCACGCAACATTCAATCTCCTTTGATGAAGATCCCGGGACTTGTTTTTGGTGTGATCAGGTTTAAGTACTATTTTGTGCTGGTTCTGTGTGGAAACAAAGCTCCATTGGTTCTTTCTACTTAACTTTATGACATTTTTAGTTCTCCCTCCTTCTCCTCCCTACGGGGAGCACCATTGAGTTTTACAGTTCCCTGGCTCAGGTGAAGCGCTACTGGCCGGACCTTATCAAATCTGCTCAGACAGACCACAGCAAACGCATTAAAACCTTGAGCAATTTGTGCTAATTTCCCTACGCGAGTCCCCAGGCGGACCGCAAAGTCCGGAAAAGAACGCTTGTAAACGGGGGGGGAGCTACGGGGAGCGTTTCGCCACTTCAACGGATCAACTTTGCTTTGGCTGCAAATCATTTTTCCCCATTTTGGACAGAGACTTTGCTTGCCTCACACTCATCTTGAGTTCATTTTTATTTTTACAACATGATTGAGACATCTTCCCATGAGAACTTTTGAGCCGTTTCCCAACAGAAGGCATTGTCTGGCTTAACAATTCCTGCTTGTTCCCAAGAATGATACAACCTTTGAACATCATTTGATCATTTGAGGCGTGATATAGTCAAGTGTTGTTTGCGCTAGCCCCTTCATTCATATGCTCAAGCACAAACATGGAGTTGTGTTATTCATTACACTTTCATGTCTTATTGTTAGCTATCAAACTTCACCACCATGCTTCACATTTGTGAGAAATTATACACAATGTAGTGTAAAGCACAAGTTCAGGTTTTTGTGGGGCTACCTATGATAAACATTCCTACCATAATGCTAAGAGAAACTAGCTTTAGGGGTGTAATTCATAGTGAGTCATGAAATTTTGCCGCCATGCTCCGCCCACACGTAATAACCAAACCTCTCATTTCTTATATTTAAACATCTCATCTGTCATCTTTAGTAGAATACAGGTCAAATTTCTTGTAGGATACAGTCTTTGGTTGATTTTACAAATGTCACACAAATAGGTGCTCTCAAACCAAAATGGTCGACTTCCTGTTTGTTTTCGGCATGGGTTTTTGAGACTTTTTTTTTTTTTGTGGGTCTACTCATGATGGCCATTGCTGTTAAATTTCATGATGCTAAGTGAGAATGGCTTCATACAGTCTTGATGATGACATGATGGTTGGTCCTGTTCTGACATTGTGGAGTTTTTAGTTACAGTTCCATGTTTTAAGGCGAGTCATCATAAGGCGACCCAGATGCTAGAATCAAAACTCGCAATTTAGCATCGCCCACCGGTTTAGTGCAGACGTTTCAAATTGAGACAAATGGAGACAACCTTAGGACAAGTTCACCTTCAAAATGATCAAAATGCCCAAAAAAAAAAAAAAAAAAAAAAAAAAACAGACTGTGTGTGCGTCTTGAGATTTTGCTTGTGGGCTACCCATGTAAATTTCATGTTGCTATGTGAAACTGGCTTTTGTCCTGTTTTTTTAAGGCATGCTCCATCCGTACACGAAGAAAATAACCTCCCGTACATTACAATTTAGCGATGGCCATGTCGAGTATAAGTGGATACATTTTTGGCAACAATGGAGGAAGTCTATAGTGCAAGTTCATCATTGGAGGACCTCAGGAGATCCCAAAATATTCTTTAAATTGCTGTTTTAAACCAAAATGGCAGACATACTGTGTGTCTTCGGGCATTGATGGTAAACATGCCCACTAAATATCAATGTTGCTAAAGAGAAGCTGGGTTTTGGGGTGTTTTTTTTTTATGGTGAGTCACAATCTTTGCCGGCATGCTCCGCCCATACACAAAGACAAAAACTCCAATACCATGCAATTTAGCGTCGCCAATTCATCTAGTAATATGTGTTGTTCAAATTTTGTTGTAACATAAAATAAATAAATAAATAAATAAATAAATACATCTCTTGGGCAAGCCCATCTTGGAAGGACACCTTTAAAATGGCCGCTTTAAACCAAAATGAGTGACTTCCTTTATGCCTTCGGGTATGACATTTTTAGATACTTTTGTGGGTGTGGCCAGGATAGACATTGCTATTAAATCTCACAATGTCAAGTGAAAACTTGCGCTACCAAACCAAATCTTAATTGATCTCTCATATTGGATAATATAAAATTTGATTATGCAGGTGTACCTAATGTTGTGTCCAATCCTGACATAATCCTGACTTCGGGATGGGACCGCAGAAAATTCCTATTCCCCGTCTCTTTAACTATTGATGAGCATGTAAGTGGTCCACTCTGGCTGCGCTGCTCGACTTCCTGGTTGTTATTTCAGCTGGAGACGCTCTGGACACTGCCCCGAGATGTCTTTTTATATTATTGAGAGCTGCGGGTGCTTTCTTCAGTGTTAAGAGGTGTTCTGCTTGGCCACCGCAGTCCAAACCGCTGTGCCGAATAAACCTCAGCGGTCGTTTTAAATTCAGAGGAGTTAAACTTTAAGGAACGTGCGAGTTAAACGGCATCAGGAATGACAACCATTACCGTTAATAATCTTCCACACACATCCAATAAACCTCAACGCAGTCCTGGCAATTAAAGCCAAAAAAGCTTTTACGCTCCTTTTTTTTTCATAACTATAATCCAAAACAAGTCATTCACACTCAGATTTTTTTGGTGTTGTTTGTAGTGTAAAATGTTCCTTCTTCCCCTCAAGCAAATTGGATTAATGCAGGATCGATGGTGGATCTTTTTTATGATTACAGCCACAGCACTAAGCAATATTAACTTTCCCCAACTGAAATATGGGCCTAATTCATCGCCTGAGGAAAGGCTTGGTGTTATAATGCAAGGAAAACAAGAGTCACAGATGTCTGCTAAGGTCAAACAATCAGAATTTGGATCTGCAGCTTCATAGATGTGAGGGTTGTAACCACTGGGGTGCACAGGTAGTGATGCTGACACCCATGCCCCTCTGTTCCTCTCTCAAAAAAGTGCCCTTTGGAAAGTTCTTTTTGTTGTTGTTGTTTTTTAATTAGAAACAAACAGTTTACTGAGGAAAAAATCTTTTAGAAAAGCTGCACGACGCTTGTGGGGGAAAAAAGTCCAGAAATTCTCTTTATCAGTTATGAATGGAATGAAATTGTATTGTTTGTTTGCCCTCTATTCCCTACCGAGTAGCATGTCTCATACAACACAAACAACTGAGCATAAATTAGCCAAACGGCCACCTAATTAGCTTGTTTAATTAATGCTATACGCTAAATCAATAATACTAGATAGCGTGATGACCACCACAGGGTACAACTAATGACTAATGGTTAAGGGAAGCTTCTCTGTGTTTCCATCCATCCATCCATTTTCTTGACCGCTTATTCCTCACAAGGGGGTGCTGGCGCCTATCTCAGCTGGCTCTGGGCAGTAGGCGGGGGACACCCTGGACTAGTTGCCAGCCAATCGCAGGGCATACAGAGACGAACAACCATCCACACTCACACGCACACCTAGGGACAATTCAGAGCGCCCAATTAACCTGCCATGCATGTCTTTGGAATGTGGGAGGAGACCGGAGTATTCTCTGTGTTTCGCGTATCGAAAAGCATTGGATTTTGAATCATTGTCATTTGATTTGTGGGGATTATTTTGACTTCAAACTGTCGTTTGTGTCTGTTACATATTATGCTAATAGTCACAGGCAAAATCAATTCAATATGTCGTCGGTGGTCGAAGCATTTGCATTCATTCGCATTGTGGAATTGTCAGAAATGCCCAGATGTTTGGAATTGTCAATTGCGTGTTAAAAATACCCTTCTGCCTTCTTGTAATGACAATGCTCAGTCTTATTCATTCTCATGCCCTTGGTCTGTTTAGTTACAATTGGTTTCTTTATTGACTAATTGTCGCATAAAGCCGAGAAAGAAGAGGCTGAAAAGGGAAAAAGTAAAGGAGCTACAGCAAGCAGCCAAAGGAAAACATTTCTCTGGTCTTGGATGAAAGAAAAGACACGTGAAGATGAAAGGTTATTGTCAAAGCCAGAGAGAGTTATGTTAACTAGTGTTTAGCACCCTTTGCTTCCTTTCAACGGTGAAAGCAAATGTAATGCTTTTTGCCTGTGACTATCATACAAGCCAAACCGATTATTATAGAAGTCAAACAACATCTCATTACATTTTGAAATCAAAATAATCCTCACAAATCAAATTACAACGATCCAAAGACCAATGCTTTTCAATGAGATAGATTGACCGCCATCTTGACTTGTGACCTCATCTCAGACTCGGAATTGTCAATAAGGTATTCCATCTGCGCAAAAGCGCCATTTTTTTCCTCCCTGGAGAACTTGCCCCCCAAAATGTCTGTGCATGCCACTGGGTGTAACGCTACCAGTTAAGGTTTCAAATACGTTAATACTGGCTGTCATTGATAAGGGTGAGGCAAATTCGAAGCAGGGCACAATATGAGCCTCTTCCTTGAAGGTAGTTGGAAAGGAACTCTGCCTAAAGTACAATTCAGTTGTATTTAACTTCTCCGTTGAACCATTTAGTCTTAATGAAATTTGCTTTTAAACATAATTTAATTGGTACAGCATTTGGCGAGTTAACTTTGAGAACCACTGGGCTACTGGAATGCTAATCATCACTTAAGATGAGCTCATCCTCCTTAAGGCACTTGTCTCGCACATGCGGTAAGTCACCACACATGATTGTGTTGTTTTGGTTCGCCACAGAGATGGGCTAAGTGGTTAAGTTTTCTTGTATGTGTATTGGAAACGTTTTAAGTCATATTAAGCGTTACAATAAAAAATTTTGGTGGAGGCAAATATGTTTCTAGGTGGTGAGGTAGTTTGTGGGGGGGTGAGGGTCTTACCCTGCATGGTGGTGCACGTGGGCTCAGGGAAGAGAGGAATAAGCAGGAGGTAGATGAGGTAGATCAAGGACAGGACGTTGTACCTGAAGAGACAAGCTGAGGACACAAAATAGGACAGTGTTGGTTATGTATCAGTCATATGATACGCTAAGACAGCACTTTAGCTAAAATCCGCCCCGTTTTATCTTTTCGAAATGCCGAGATTGGTACATGCTCTTATGTCTTGAAAAGTGGATTTTTTTTTTCTGCCCTCCCTCTCTGTGCCACAAGAAGACTTCAGCTTGTTCAGAATTCTGCTGCGAGAATCCTGACTAGAACAAATAGCATCACTTCCCTGGCTTCCTATTAAGGCTATAGAGCTGATTTTAAGGTTCTTCTCCTAACCTTTACGTAGAAACATGACGTGACAGGATGTAAGAAAAAAAATGAAAGTCTGTTAAAATGTAAATTCTAGTTGGAAAGGCCACTTCAACCGGAGTATGAACACAGCAAGAATTTTGAAAATCAGACAAAGCATTCCACATAATTTTTTTGTGTGGGGATAAATGGTCTTTTTGAGGAATGTTTTTGTGTAATATCACTTTTAAAAAATGTGGTCCAAAAACACCTTCAAATTAGAGTAAACGGCAGAACTTCATTGTTTCTCTTTCATTTCCTATTCTTTTTGGAAAGGCCCCTTCTCAATTGGCAGGCAAGTTTCAGTTAAAATATCCACCAATTTTTTAGGCAGGCCAAAATTCTGAGACATTATCCATACATACATCCATTTTCTGAACTGCTTGCTCCTCACAAGGGTTGTGGGGGTTGCTGGAGCCTATCCTAGCTGGCTATGGGCAGTAGGTGGGGTACACCCTGAACTGGTTGCCACTTGCCCTAAAAACTCAGTGAAACTTTGTGAATTTGCAATATTATTGAAGAAAAGCAGTTTGGGCACTGGGCAGCAGAATAAATCATGTCAATATTTTTCTTTCTGAATTTATTTGTACAGAGTATTTTACAGGGATTTGAAGTGCTCATTCCATGTTCTTTTGTGGAAAACTCCACAAAGATGGCAGCCGCTTGTTATGTTGCTCCTTTAAGGCATTAAATGGTCTGCCTCCATCATATCTGTCGGAATTACTGTACTCGCTTCCATACATTCCATGCACGGCCCCTTTCACTCTTCAAATTCACACCTTCTTGTCATCCCTTTAGTCAATAAAAAGTCCGCTGCTCGTAGAGCTTTCTCCTACTGTGCAACTTATTTATGGACTCGTCACCACTAGATGGTAAAGAAGCTACCTCCACTTCAATTTTTCAATTCTGTCTTAAAGCATACATTTTTACTCAGTAATTTGGCACGGTTTGAGTCTGTGACTGCTTTATCATTGTCTTTTTGCGTTTTATTATTATTTTTAAGTGCTTCTTTGTTTTTGTACCTGATTTCATTGTGATATTTTTTTGATTGTGCTTGAGTTTTATTGTAAAGTGTATTGGCACCATGTTCCATGATGATTTTGCACTTTAAATAAATAAACTGATTGATTGACTGGTTGATACGCTAATGTTAGCACAGGTCTTCATTTTTTTTTATCATTCTCAAGCCACGAATCCAACGAACGTGCATTAGCAAAATGGAGACTGAGAGTGAGTATAATGCTAAAGTTAGTGTGTGTATTAATTTTCATGTCATTGATAGTCATGTATTGCAAGAAAGTGGAGCACTTAAAAAAAATAAAAAAAAAATAAAAAATAAATAGACAAATAGATAAATAAAAAAATAAAATAAAAAAAGAGTATAACGCTAATCTAACGTCAGCAGTGGTGACTGTGGCATGAAATCCTAAACTAAAATAAAGAGAAAGCATCTTTTTTTTTGTCGTTTATCATTTATGGGGAAAAAGTTCGGAAATAATCATTTAAAAAAAAATTGAACACATTAGAAAGCGCACTAGTCAGCCAGTAAAGCAATTTCCTGCTTTGAGAGTCAACATCCTTACAAATGACACACACATACTTTAGAGCAACATGTTCAAACACTTAAGTGCAAATTTGCACTTCAAGTACAGTATGGATGTATTGATTGATTGGAAGCATGCCCCGGCTCACGTCATCGGCTGTTCGATGGCCACATAACGCGAACGCAGCATGAGAAAAGCATTATGTCATTTTTGGATGCCGCTATACTTTCCTCCCCCCCATTCGAAGCATACAGCAAAATTCCCCACCTAGTCCTGTTTCTTGCAAGCGTGCCTCACTACAGAATTAAGGTGTTATTGATTTTTTTACTTTTTTTGTTTAATTTTATCTGACACTTTTTTTATTGTTGTGGGAAGCATGCAAACATTGGCCTTTAAAGGGTTAAAATCATATTTTAGAAAGCTTTGAATTTGAGTTTTTGCTATTCTTTTATGTGAAAAAAATATCCTCATATGTTTCAAATACATATATAAACTTTTACAAACAATATGTAAGCCATGTACTTTAAAATTTCCAGATTGGTAGAATTTGATCATTTCCTGTTGGGAGTTTGGATCTCTAGCATCTTCTTTCTTTCTTTCTTTTTCTTTCTTTTATTATTTTTTGAACATATAAACAGATGAACAGCAGAGATAAAACAAAAAACAACAACAATCAAAATAGAAGAAAATCCCAATAACATAATCATTCAATTAATCATAACTTACATGTTCAAAAGGGAGTAGGAAGAAGTTAAAAACTTATCTAGTCCTACCCCTTTTACTAAATATATTTAAACTTATTTCATTATTAATACAATTTTAATTTACTAATTATTAAAAAATAATAATAAAATAATAAATGATATATATATAACCCAAGTTATATATATATATATATATATATATATATATATATATACACAAGTGCACTTAACATATTCACATTTACCAAAAACATATATACATAAATTTACTAAACATATACCATAATACCTATCCAGATCACTTACACATACTCACATGTACATTTTTCATATACTGGTCTGACATAGATAATTTTTTTGAATTTTACTTTTAAACATTTTTTTAAACTCCAGCATTGAGTCACAATTTTTCAGAGCAATTTCCAGATGATTCCACAGATCAACACCTTTTACAGATACACACCTTTGCTTAATATTTGTTCTTGTTTTGGGTTTTTTGTACACACTTGTACCCCTTATATCATCATTTCATTTAGTTGCCTATTGAAAATGTGTCGATTAGCAATAAATTATGAATTTTAAATGGCACCCTAAGCTGGGTGAAGCGTTGCCATTTTCAAGCCATGACAGGGTTACACTGTCTGAAACACATACATATATACCGGCAGGTCAAAGCTAAATGTAATCAGAGGTACACTAATGCAGTTTAGCATTAGCCAACACAGCCTTGGTAGTAAAAAACTTACTGTACTTACTTTATAAAGCTGTCAATTTAGTGGGGTTGGGAATATTTTGTGCTGGGTGATTTGGCCACTGCATGATGTGCCTCATACACAAATGTGTTATATCACACCAATGTTAAGATTGAAACAATGGTAACTGTTTTAAACAGTGAAAAAAATGCACAATATTTCTAGTTTAAAAGCCATACAACCTTGCTTGAAGTTAATGTACCAAATCCACCTCCCTCTTGACACAAATGCCATTTTTTCTGGAGGTATGTGCCAAGTGCTCTCAGATTCTCTCTTTGTGCTCTAAAATCAACAAGCACGTCATTAACAAGCTTAAAAAAATTACACTAGACTGCTAAAAAATGCTGCTTTTATTTATCTTTGCCACTCAAAGGTCCCATTCACCAACATTTGCTTTGGCTCCTCTTACTGCGCCACATAAGTGCTCTCACACTGAAAGTCTAATCTAATTATTAAGAATATATAGTACGTAAGCCTGCTGCTAAATGTTTAAAAAAAATAAAAATAAAAAAAAAGTAATAGGGAGCCAAGCGGTTTGAAGTATTTATCTGCAGACGCTTGACCACATGGTTCCCGTCTGCTTTTGGTGACTCACCGCCCGAGGATCCATAAAAAATAATAATAAGCGCCTTTTGTTTTCACATATCATATGAAGCAAAAAAGTTGAATCGGGCTTTTGTCTCGTCTCGTCTTTTAAAGAGCCACAAAAGCTGCCACGAAACCACAAAGAAGGCAGAGTTTGGGCCCAGAAATATAAACGGATGTTAAGGAGGCGCAGCGTAGCACCCCGAGCGATAAGTGAGGAATTCTAAACCAGCAAAAGACCTTTCTTTCTTTTTTTCTGATTTTTTTTTTTTTTTTTTTTTTACAGAAGCATATCAAGTCACTCTTGCACAGAGTTCAACTTCAAATTGGCCCTTGATAGACTTGAACAACATTCAGAAACTGATTTTAGCAGTTGTCCATCAAATAGATTATTTATTCGGGTCAACTTTTGTTTGTTCTGCTTGAAGGGGGAGTTTGCAGCTTAAAGGCAAAAACACAAACAAACACTTCTTGTCATATATGTACTGTCTGAGCTATAGTCATTATTATATAAAAAAACACACCACAACTTTACAAGAATAGATTATCAGAGAGCTGTGACCAAGGGCTCTTGTCAATCATTTGTCCTGCACACACGAACACATGTCAAAACCTTACTATGTCTTTGGGGACACTTTCGGCAGCCTCGGTTTCCTTGTCCGGATTATGTACAGGAGGAATAGCGATGGCGTTTGCCAAAGCTAATGGAGACCCTAACAAATTAAATAAAATTTGCCTCCAGTTAGCAACAAAAGAAGGAATTGGCTAAGAACGGCTTGTTGACTGTGAACGTTTTTAGACTGCATGTCTCAAGCACGTTCACTTTAGTGGAGATTACATTCAAACCTTGCTAGCAGTTTGACACTGCAAACTTTACCTTAAAAGCACCACATTCACAGGTCCTGCTCCTGCTGAGGTGGCTAATGCTAATTATAGCAACACTGCTATTTAAACAGTTCCAACATATGTTGTTTTAAAAGGGTTGTATAAAAAGAATAAGGAAAGTTATACTTTGGATTTTGAGCGGCTAATACTAGTGAGCTAGTAAATGAGTAGTGCATTTATTGTTTAAACTGCTGCATGTCACGCTAATGTGGCTAATCATGCTAGCTATCCACTGACAGTTCAAACAGTAATAATAGTTTGCATTTAATAGACAAACACTAAAGTAACATTAGTCGTGCTTTTCCTGTTTGACAATGTTTGTAGCTGATGTCAATGAGCTAGCTAGCAACTAAATTGTTGAGTGAACTGGGAATAGTAGTGCGCTAGTTTGCGCTTAATCGATTTTAACAGCAAATGTGAGTCAGGATTTTATTTGACCTGCTAACATTAAAATTTACAAGTTGTGCTAATGTGGATGATGCTAACAAGCAACTAAAAGGTTGAGTGGCGAAGCGAGCTAGTTTGCTTTTCATAAACTTTAAAGCAAATGTGAGTCATGTTTTTGTTGTTCGTTCTGTTAAAATAATTTGTTAATTAATTTCATGCTAATGTGGCGAATGTAAACTGGCCATTTTTGTGTCGATGTACTTTTCCTTTAATAGACGAAGACCAAATGTAAGTCAACTTTTGTCATTTGTCCAGCTTAAATTATTATGTTTATGATCCATGCTAATATGCTAACTAGTCACTAAAAATGGCAAACAGTGAGCCAATGTGTGTACACTGGTGCTAAACAGCTGTGGCGTGTGTTGTTTGGGTGTCGTACATGTTGTGTACACAAGGACTCTGCTGCTGTGAGGTTTCAAAAGAGGTGATGTTAGATGGCCGTCACGCCCGTCAGGGAGGCCGGGGTGTTAAAAAAAGCAACTACGTAACGTGAGCGTTGGTTGCGAGGATGTGCGGCGCGTGGTGGCGGATGGGAAGGAAGTGGCAGGTGTTTTGAGTCCCAGAAACAAAAACATCTGCTGCAGTCTGTCGTCACTCCAAGAGGCTTTGGTCACTTTTATCACTTGGCAGCACTAAACACAGAGAAGCCATACCATTCTCGTTTTGTTTTACATACATAAATATTTTAACAGTGACAGGGTTTTTGTGATTTGTACAGCTCACCACCATTGACTTGAGTTAAAACAATCAGGATGTGATTGAAGTCTAGATTGTTAGGCATGTACTCGCATGAAAATTACAATTACAAGCGTTGTTTTTTTTTGTTGTTGTTGTTGTTTTTTGTCAAACTGATAGACTTAAGGGTAATGGTTTCTGGTTATAGGACAATGAATTTACATAATGACTGTCCCAAGATGGCAAACACCTTTGACGCATGATCGGCCAGCCCGAGAGGTGTCTACCATTTAGTGTAATATATATGTCTATGCATAGAAGCCTTTCAAATGCTCCGATCTCTTGTATTGAACTGCACATGCAAAACAATTTCTGCTCTAGACTGGAAATGTCACAAAATCAGAAACCACAGGTGAACGTAACAAGTTTTCTCATCTTAACAGATATAATATTTACCCTTCTCATCTAAAAATAGATATATTTAGATATACATATATTTTGAAAAAAATATATTTTATTACTTTATTTTATTTTTTTGTTTTTATTTTTTACATTTCCTTGGTGCGTAGTTGGCAACACTGTCTATTACTGCCGCTTTAAAGGAAGGCTCCTTTAATTTTACATGTATGGCTTGATCGGCAGTAAATAGTTAGTTTAGCTACGAAAAATGCATAAGAGCTGAAGAATACACCCTTATATTGATTTATTTAACTTTTCTTCAACATAGAAGTACTTCCGTGTTGCAACGCCCCCGAGTGGTGACGTCACTAGTGTGTATACTCGCTTGGCGAACAGTAGTTCACGCAGACATAACAACGGGGAGGACACAAACTGTCACTTATGCCTTTGTGTATTGCAAAATTTTGCAAGGCGTCGGCAAGGAAAAACCCGCGAGACCCCCTAAAAAAAACAAAAAAAAAAAAACAAAAAAAAACGACATGAGTAGAAGGACAAGCAGGCGTGCGCGCAGCGAACATTTCAGGCATGAGGACTTACATACAAAATATGTTACAATTTGAGATGGGGTACGCCACACGCCTAATACTAAAGCCCAACGCAGTACCGAGTATCTTTAAAGAACCAGACGTGGGAAATAATCAAGCCGATGGAGGATCTCTGGCGGCTACTTCTGCTAGCAACACGGAGCTCACTCTCACAACAGCCGGCACAAATCGAGGTCTCCCTACGGCCACTGAAAGATCTCGGAGAAGCGAAGCAAATGTAAAGCGAAAGGTAGGCATGTTTCGGGGGTGGGGGGGCATTCGTTATTATACTGCACGGACTGTTTTATTTCATAATTCATTTGAAGGTGGCCAACGCAGGGGCACGTCGGCACGTTACCGTAATGCACAGTATTAACAATCGTTGGGGCGGCTGGCTTGACTTCGTCTTTTCGAGTGGCGGCTGGCCTGACCGCAGTGGGACGCTCCGCAAAAAAAGAAAAAAAAAAAACAGCTAGGGGAGGTTGGGTGCTGTAACGACGATACATTTAATTTTACTATTTTTTCTTTTTCCTGAAATATTTCGTCAGTTCCACACGTTTTGCATTGCTCGTACTGTGTGTCACTTTACCTGTTGGATATTTGCTCCTCCAAGACTTTTCTTCTTCACATCTTTCATCGCAACCAAAGCTATCCTGAGAATGTCTATTTAGTATTGCCATGTTGAATGTCTGATGTTCCAGGATGCAGTTGAGATTGTCCGCAAGGAACCGATCCTCGAGTTTTTTCATTTCCAGACAGCACACATTCATTTGCGGATTGTCCATTCATGTGCAGCTCCCGCACGAACACCACTCACCCCCCGCCTGATTCACTCGTTCGTCAAAGTTTATTTTGTGCCCGAAAAGACCATCTGGCGCCACAACTTTCACATCCAAGGCAGACTTTCCTTCGGTAGAGTTATTTTGTCGTGTTGGCTCGAAGCGATAAGGTTTAATCCTTCCGGGTTTGACGCTAGATGCACGGCTGCGTTGCATAGTGCTTCCATAGTGTAGCGTTTACACACTAGTGACGTAAACATCCGGGTTATTTAGTCACGTGTAACAAACATGCCGGCGTTCGATTCATTTTAACATCGGTTTAAAAGTTATTAAATGTACATAAAAAAATAATCACGTCACCAAATTAATTATTGAAAAAGTAGCAACTTTTTGCTGCTAAAAATGGATCAATAAGTAAAGTGTTCCTTTAATGAATCTTTAATATTATTCTTCCATCTCTTATACCTGAACACACTCTCTCTCTCTCTCTCTCTCTCTCTCTCTCTCCCTCTCTCTCTCTCTCTCTCTCTCTCTCTCACTCTCTCACTCTCTCACTCGCTCCCCCCCCCCTCTCTCTCTCTCTCTCTCCCCCTCTTTCTCCCTCAGTCCCTCCCTCTCAGTCATTCTCACTCTCAGAGCATAGTATAAATGTAGCCTACTGTTGAGTGTACGTTAGGAGGGGTTAGGTGTTGGCTATGGTTAAGACAAGTTACTTCTCAAACCGTAATACTCTAATGCTAGTAGATGAATTAAGGTTAGGGTTTGCGTTAGGACAAGTCAATAAATGCATCATGAAGAAGAAGAAGAAAAAAACATATAAACCGCTCAGGAGCATAAGTCACATTTTTGGGGGAAATTTATTTGAAATTTATTTGACAAAATCCAAGACCAAGAACAGTATATGTCAGACTGCAATCTAAAATCCCCGTTCCCCAATCGTTCTGATGGCTGCAAACAAGTTCCGGTTGGATTTGAAACTTCCACTTCTAATGATGGAAAAGTTTTGGGGGTTTTTTCATTTTAGTTTCAAATGTCTTCTTACCTTAACTACAATCCCGCATTGCATTGTGGCCAAATTCTGATCGGTTATTTCACCTTTTGTTCTACCATTAGCCACAATGAAACTCAGGATTTTAGTTAAGATAAGCCCTTTTAAACCAAAAAGTCAAGTTTTTCTGTAGTTAGAAATGGCCATCCGGAGCTTGTTTGATGCCGTTAACATGATTTAAGGAATGAGGATTTAGATGTTGCCTGTCTAAGATCTAATTTACAATATATGTAAGTGACTTATACGTCAGAAAAATACGGTAGTACTACTCTGCCTATTGACTGAAATTTGGAAAAGAACCTTGCTCGACGACATCATCGCCATCATCACCGTCTGCCCGCCGCTCGCTATCCTATACATTTCACTTTACATTTCCTCCCGCTTCCTGTCGGCGGCGACGGACAGGAGTGCTCGTTTTGCACTCCCAAAAAGCCATAAATTATTAAAAAGGAATGCTTACGATAAAAGGCAAGTCAATTCTCTCACTGGCAAGCCGCATTATTAATTCATGCTGTTAAAACGGCTTTCCACCAATTAATGGAGGCCATGCATGACCTCGCAATGGCTTCTGGAAATAACGATGCGGTGGTGATGTGTTTGTGCATTACACTCTTAAAAAAGAAAAAGGAAAAAAAAAAAGAAAGAAATGCAGGCTCGGACCTCAGTGACTTCCTTACGCATTTGTGGCCTGACCACAAAATGGCCGCTTAAATACCCAAAAGTAAACAGCACTTCATTGAGGCCGGCATCACAACGTGACCACACCTCAAATGAACCACTTAATGAAGAACAAGCCTCCAAGTGGAACTTGAAAAAGTCCCGCCCACAAATCGTAAAATATGCCAAATGTCAAACTAAACTCGGGAGTTCAGCTCAGTGAGCATATACAGGATTAACTGGTGAGTAGTTGTACTTCTTTTTATTTTTACTTCCTTTATCTTCAACAGTGTTTAACATTTAACAACTAAAAACTATCATGTGAAATGTAATAAATATGTTAAAATCTTATATAAGATACAATTGTAAAATAAATATGTAACTTTCAATATTTAAACAAAAACAAATATTTATTTTTGTTTTATTTTAGTAAATCCACCTAAGAAGGGCCCCCACAGACACCTTTGTGTCCCTCTCTAAATGGAAAATCAAAGCAGTTATTGTGCAGTAGATTTCAATATAGTATAAAATACTTTTAAAAAATGAATTTAACTAATGCTATAAAATGCATCTAAAATAAAATATAAATACAAGAGCAGTCTTACTTTGTTTCTTTTTGTTAATTACTTGCAACTAACATGCATTACTTACCGTATATTATGTACAACGACCTCAATACAAGTGCAAGTGCAAAAGCTTGTTTATGAGTGAATAATTGAGATTGTGAAGGATTTGACATTCGCAGCCAGGCAAGGCTTCGGTGAATGCTGATGTAAATAAACACGCATCAATCCACGCGCAACTTCATGGAATTTTCAACATAAGGTTGACAGTTGACAGATTTAGGGCCTGACACTGTGTGCTTTATTTTTAATGGCTGCCACTTTCATGTCAAAAAGTAGCAAAGGTCCTTTTCCACAAACAGCCCGGAAGGCGACATTACTCCTTAAAGGGACTAATTTAACTTATCATAAATATTATGACTGTAACTGGGTTGTAGGTACAGCAAACATTTTGGATGGAAAGTGTTTCAAACCAATAAGTTTCTTTGCACTTTGTCATTTTTAAGGTGCGTTCACATGCCCACTGTCAGATCACATATATAGCTGAGGTGAGTTGAAGATTTAAATTATTTAAAAAAAATAAAAATAATAAAAAAAACAGGACCGAATATGTGGAGCCTAAAAACATTTGTTTCTCGATAAGAACACCAGGGGTCCCATTTTTTTTAGTTGCAGCGGGCTGTGTGCAGGTGTGAGTTGCAGATTTTTTTTTTTCACTATTTACTTTTTCCAGTTGTGATCAGCTGTGTTGCTAAGTGTGCGGCGCCCCATTGGAAGATTATGCCTTAGTTGAAAGGTTGCTTTCAAGGCAGTTGGGAAAAATGTCACTTTTCTTTTTTTTAATCATATGAATAAACACAAGTAGCTTCTCTAAAAGTACTTTTTGCTGAAGAGCCTTCAATGTTGCATTCAAGACAGCTGGGGGAAAACATCATTTTGATTAATAGGAGTCAAGTTAAGCAGATATGCTGGGTAATCTTGCTTTAAAGGAACCTTCATAAACAATCAGAAATCTGACCTCTGGTTGTATTTATTTATATTTGTACCCTACTTTTTAAATGTATTTCTGCTATTTATGATATGTCATAAACTTGTGTCAATAACTGTGCTTCTCTCTGCTCCTTTAATTGCCCTGCGTGGATAAATAAAGTTTTCAGAAATTAAATGAAGAGAAGCTTGTGGCTCAGTTAAAATGTTGCCTTCAAGGAATCTAGGAGAAATGTTCATTTCTCTTTTTACATTTCTATAACTTAGTTATGTCTATGCAGCCACAGTTCAGTGTTACGGTAAAGGTAATTTTCCCCATGAAGCCTCGAGTGCAACATTTTGAAGAAGACTGAGTTGAAAGGTTGCCTTGGGAATCTGCTTTTCATTTCATTGTTATTAATCAAGTGAACCGGTTAAGCTAAAAGTCATTTTCATCAACAGCCATAAAGGCAGTAGTTTAAATGTTGGCTTCACTGAAACTAGTAAAAATTGTACTATTTGTTTACATTTACATTTACATTTCATAAAGTACGTTCAAGTTGATATCGTAAACATGTTATCGGCGTGTTTAGTGGAAGTGGGGTGTAAACAAGTGGATGACGTAATCCGTCACCCATCTCCAGTCTTGAATAGCGACGTATTAGAAAATGAATTAAAAACTCACCGGCTGCGAGGCAGGCGGGCAACAACAGCCTGAAGACCAGCCCGCACACCACCTCCGAGGCCATGGCGCCTCTGGGCAGCGACAAGAAACTCTCTCTCTCTCTCGCTCGCTCGCTCGCTCGCTCGCTCGCTTTCTCGGCCGTTAGAGTCTCCCTCTCATCCCCTTCCAAAAAAAGTGTCTCAAATTCCGGTTATCACGGGTGTGCGCGCCTGCCCATCAGTCGGCTGTGGCCGAACGAGACACCTGAGCGGCGGCTTGTCCAGGGCGGCGAGAGGAGGCCACTTCCAGGCTTCATTATCACCATCCACACCCGGCAGATCATAACCGAAAAGACACCTTTTTTTTTCCCGGGCGATGCGTTCAAGTCATGTTCGCCTCTCAGGTGGGCAAACGGTCGCGTGTTGCCGAAAAGAAGCAACAGGTCGTCACGTTGTAACAAAGCGTCTTTGTAGAGGAGTCCAAGTGTAATGGTTACACTTTTCCCACACTTTGTTCAGGTCCACCTCTCCTCGTTGTGCCTCCTTGGGTGGATTTTAACACTTTTGAGGGGGACTGGGCGCGCGCGTGGGCTGTGCTAGCCTTATCAGGAAGGCAACTTGTGATTGGCATATTAACCTGCCAATCAAAAGGCTCCCTCTAGTTTTGAGACTCCACCCTCAAATGATGATTGGCGGGAGAGGAACGGGGGCGATACTCCATGAACACTTGTAGCACAAATATTAGCAACGACGTACTAAACACGTAGCTTGTTTTGTATTTACCTGCAATTATATCTTAGCATTTTGTATTTTAATTCTTAGCTAAGAATGTTTTAAACAAGTTTTAAGGTGTGTCGCTGTAATTAAACATTCCCACACACAAAAATTGACGACGTACCTGCTCTCCAAAAAAGAGAAACAGCGCCGTCTATCGGTCTGAAACGAGGCTGCACAAGCAGCTGCGCATCCACTTGTACTGGAGTCAAGAGAATATGAATAATATTCCTTTTTAAATCCAGTTACGATTGCAGTAAAATAATTAGTCAAATTAATAATAATAAAAGAAATATAACAACACCTTGATCATTTTATTGACTTTTATTGCTCTAATTTAAAAAAAAAAAAACTGTTGTGCTTGAAGGGGGGGAAAAAATTGTTTAACATTGTTAAACAATAAACATACCAAAAAAAAAGAAAATCTATTTGTTCTGAAATAATTCAAAATACATAATTCTTAATCCATTATCACATCAACTTTTCATAATTTTTCTTTTACTGCTGTAAAATTTTCAATAGATTTTCTATGCAAAAAATGACTTGAGACAAAATACGTTTGTAATGAAATAATGAGTAAATTAAGCTATTGTAAAACCATTATAACAGCACCTTCTGTTTCTTTCTTTTAATTTTCTTTCACTATTCAAATACATGGAAATAATTTTACGATTAAAAAAAAATACCATACTTAAAATGTACACCCTAGTTATGTTAATAACATTTTTTTTTTATTAAAAATATGTTTTCATTGAAATAATTCACATATTACATAATTATAAAAGAATAATAACAGCGCCCTTTGTGAGGAGTAAGCAGTTAAGAAGATGGATGGATGGATGGATGGATGGATGATAACAACACACTCTCATAATGCTATTATCTTGTACTCTAAAAAAAAAAAATATATATATATATATATATAAATATATATATAAAAATATCTGCAAATAGGCGAATCCAAGGGGGCCGAACCTGGAGTAGGTTTACTTAGTAACGTATGAAGGAGTACTAATTTAATACAAATATGTTGAACTAATGCTATCAGCTTGCTAAAAGAATTATTATGACAATAGGTACAAGTGAATGTCCATTATTTCAAGACCTTATTAGTATGACTGGGATAATTTGATGTACTTTTTAATACTTCACAAAGCATTAAGATGATAGTAATCAATATTTCCAGTAGATCAAATGCCCTGATTGAAGCCGCAGTGCGCTAGTGCCTTGATCTTTTCAAATGACATTATTTATCAGTTTCTGCAAAGCATAATGGGAGCAAAGGGCCTTAGTGGAGAGCTGTATGTCGCAACAACATCAGCTTGAGGGTCTGGCCCAAACGGGCTGGATACTGTCGTCACCACTGTGATCCATCCCGCCTCGCCTTCCTTCCGCCGCCGCCACAGCAGTCAATAGAGTCAAGCCGTCAGGCTGTGATTTGTGACGGGACGTCCGATTCCTCGCTGATAGATGCCAATGTTGAGGGCAACGTTTGCCTTTGATCCATTATTCATCCTGCGCTTAAGAGGGACTTATTGACCTCTTCCCAAATGGACCCGACTGGTTAAAACATTGCCGATGATTCAGCAGTGAACGTGGCTTGGCATCCTGGCTCAAAATCATTGGCAGTACTCTTTCACGCAGAGATCCTGCAAAAAAAAAAAAAAGACACATCAGCTCATTTAAGTGGGATGCAAACTAACACCAGTTTCGTACAGAGATCATGCAGCAAGTCATATCTGAGCACTTATTTTATCCCCATCATAGCATGTACTGTAAATGAGAAACAAATTTCATGCAGAAAACTTACCAAAAATTTGCATCAGAGCATAGAAGGCAGAAGCAAATTAAAACGTATCCATCAGAGTGAACTAAAGCCTATTTCACGCAGCAATCCTGCAAAAAAATCTGCTCCTGATCAAATTTCATCTACGTAAGATGCAAACTAAAGCAAATTTCCCACAGAGATGATGCAAAAAAAATCATAGCTTGTGATTAAAAAGTGAACTAAAGCCTATTTCACAAAGAGATCCAGAAAAAAAAAGCCACATCCAAACATGTACTGTATATCGCAAATGAAAGCGAGTTTCATTCAGAGAGCCTGCAAAAAAGACCTCATACATATAAATAACAAGTGAACTAAAGCCAATTTCATGCAGCGATCCTGCAAACAAAACAACATATCAGAACATGTGGGATGAAAACTAAAGTTAATTTTACATCGAGATTCTGGAAAAAAAACAACAAATCCAAACATGTAGACCACAAACTAAAATCAATTTCATACAGAGATACTGCCAAAAAACATCTCAGATTATGTATTTAAGAAGTGAATTAATGCTATTTTGGGCGGCAGGGTGAGCGAGTGGTTAGCACGTCCGCCTCCCAGTTCTGACGACTCGGGTTCGAATCCAAACAAATAAATAGATAAATAAATAAATAAATAAGTAAATACATAAATAAATAAATAAATAAATAAATAAATAAATAAATAAATAAATAAATAAATAAATAAATGCGTAATAGTCTATAAATGAAAAGCGAACTGCAGCCTATTTCACACAGGGATCGTGAGAAAAAGCTGCCTCCTAATATGTAGTTCACAAACTAAAATCATTTCAAACAGAGATCCTGCAAAAAAAAAAAAAAAACTCAAATTTTATATGCAAGAAGTAAACTAAACTGCCAATGCGAGCGTGAAAGAGGCCTAACCAAATGCAACTGAACGCCCGCCGTGATGCGTCGCGGTTGTCTCTGAGCCGGGATATGGCGCTTGGTAATGTTTTCTTTTCACTTAACGCCGGAACAGGGCAGGACAAATGGAGCGAACGTTAGCAGTTAGTTGATGATGTCGGGCCGGGTAATGGCTTTTAACCACTTGTTTATTGTTGTCATTGAGCTTCATTGAGCTTCTTAGTTCTCAGTAGGAAGGAAACAAGGCACCTAATGCACACACTGTACTGGATAGACGGCGTAGCGGATAGCACGCCCTATAACGCTCATTTTCATACCAAAAAAAAAAAAAGAGCACTTACTTTGCAGATATTTCTTTTCAAATTTCATCACCAAAAAACGAAATACAAATACATTGAAAATTAAAAATTATAAAAAATAACATATTTTATAAAATGTTAAAATTAAATGAAACCAAAAACAAAAATAAATCACTTGTATTTTTCTTTGAGGGGTTTAGGAACCAAAACATAATTAAAACAAAATTACCACAAAAAAAAGGAAAAATAATTTAATTAAAAAAAAATTACAGCTTGTGTTTTTCATTTCAAGTTTCAGGGAAAAAAAAACAAAAAACTATTAAATGTGAAGCTTTGTAAAGCGCTTTGGGCACCATATGGTGTCGTGTAAAGCACTATGTCAGTGCACTCAGTTGACCATATTAAAAAAAAGAATCACACTATAAAAAAGATTGACCAAAAAAAGTAGCAAAATAAAATAATTTGAAAATATAACAATTAAATAAATCAGGACTAAATAAGTAAGGCATTGTATTTTTTTTTCTTGTGAGGTTCAAGTTCAAAATTAATAACAATAAAATATTTTAAAGAATGAATTAACAACAAAATCGACCAAAAAAAGTAGAGACATAAATTAAGAAGTTGTTAATTAATTAAATAAAACGTGAAAATGAATGAAGTTGAATGAATGAACAAAATTAATTAATTAATTAATTAAAAGAACAAATTAATTAAAAAATGATACATAAAAATAACCAAAATTATTTTTAATTAAATAATTCAAAAATTCTAAACGACCAATGAAAAATAATAAAATAAAATATTTTTTATCATATAACTATATTAAATAAAACATGAATAAATAAAATGAACAAAACTAAATAAATACAAATAAATAAATAAACCTAAAAAGTAACAAAATAAAACATAAAATAAAATCAAATATTTCTCATAACTTCAATTCATATGTTTTAGAATTTTCTAAATTTTGCTCCATAAAGAAGCACCGAACATTGAAATTTAATTTTGAAGGCAGGGGACTTTATTGCAGAGAATGCACAAAGTTGCATCAATCATCATCATCATCATCATCATCATCATCATCATCGTCACCATCACCATCATCATCACCACCACCACCACGGGGATGAAGTCAATGCAGCAAAGTGGAGGTGCATCATCACTTCAGTTGGTGAGTAGTGGCTTCCAAATGCACGTCTAATTTCATTGCACCTTTAATCATTAAGAATACACACACACACGTACACACGCACCCCTACACAACATAAACACACTTGTACATGCATACATGCACCCGCAGACCCCATCCTGTGCGGTGCATTAGGTGTAATGCAATTTGAGCAGGCAACCAAGTTTAAATAGTCAAATAAAAGTTTCCTGCTGAGGCAGCAAATTCACTAATGGACGGAGATGACTCATTATTATGGGCGAACCCTAACTTCTAAAACTTCATCAGCAGTTAACACACTAAAACGTCACTAGCAGTTAACAAATTTTACAAAAACAAACAAACAAAAATGTTCCCCTCAAGAGTCTTACGTCATTATTTGTTGCTGTCGTGCTCCTATTGGCCGCAAGGAGGCGCCAGAATTCCTCTTAGTCACATGACAGGGGGACTCCAAGATGGCGCCCTACGTGGTTGTACTATTACGTTGCTGTTATTGTTTTTGTTTGTTGTTGTTTTTATCCTTCAAAAGCGCTGCTCAACTTTTAAACGAGCCTTGTTACAAACCCATCAACGACAGCAGGCCAGCCTTTGTCCGGTGAGTTCGATGGCGTGAGCATTTGCTGCTGTGTTGAAAAGCCAGGCAGTTGTTTGTCTTTGGAAACTACCTACCGACTTTTACATAATGTCAAAAAAATAAAAAATAAATAAATAATAATAATACGTTAACGAGCCACTTCCTGATTGGCGAGTGAAATAATAACGAGCCAAATAAACACTGACAAAAATAAAAAATTAATAAAAAAAATAAATTAAAGCAAGTAGTATTTGAAAAACAAAAAGAAAAAGTAATAAAGTAGAAACAAAACCATAAATTGATAGGATAAATTACAATAATTATCTAAAAATAACATGATATATTTTCTTTAAAAATCACAAAAGGATTAAAGAAATCAAAAAACAAAAACTAATGAAAACTATCAAAATATACAGTATTGTGTAATAATAATATTCAACAATTGGAAATCCATCCATCCATCCATTTTCTTGACCGCTTATTCCTCACAAGGGTCGCCGGGGGTGCTGGCGCCTATCTCAGCTGGCTCTGGGCAGTAGGCAGGGGACACTCTGGACTGGTTGCCAGCCAATCGCAGGGCACACAGAGACAAACAACCATCCACACTCACACGCTCACCTAGGCACAATTCGGAGCGCCCAATTAATCTGCCATGCATGTGTTTGGAATGTGGGAGGAGACCGGAGTACCCGTAGAAGACCCACGCGGGCAAGGGCAGAACATGCAAACTCCACCCAGGAAGGCCGGAGCCTGGACTCGAACCGGAGTCCTCAGAACTGGGAGGTAGACGTGCTAACCACTCGAACACCGTGCCACCCATCCATCCATCCATTGTCTTGACCGCTTATTCCTCACAAGGGTCACGGGGGCTGCTGGCGCCTATCTCAGCTGGCTCTGGGCAGTAGGCAGGGGACACCCTGGACTGGTTGCCAACCAATCGCAGGGCACACAGAGACGAACAACCATCCACACTCACACGCACACCTAGGGACAATTCTGAGCGCCCAATTAACCTGCCATGCATGTCTTTGGAATGTGGGAGGAGACCGGAGTACCCGGAGAAGACCCACGCGGACACGGGGAGAACGTGCAAACTCCACCCAGGAAGGTCCGAGCCTGGACTCGAACCGGAGACCTCAGAACTGGGAAGCCGACGTGCTAACCACTCGACTACCGTGCCGCCCACACCGTGCCACCCTCAAGTATTATTTGAAAAACAAAAAGAAAAAGTAATAAAGTAGAAACAAAAAATTGATAAGGATAAGGATAAATTACAATAATTATATAAAAATAACATGATATATTTTCTTTAAAAATCACAAAAGAATTAAAGAAATCAAAAAACAAAAACTAATGAAAACTATCAAAATATATTGCGTAATCATAATATTCAACAATTGGAAATACATTATTGTATTTAATATAATAAAACAAAATTTCAATAATTACACAAAATAAAAATGTAATGATGAAATAATCCAACATTCATACAAAAATAAACTAAAATACATACCATCACAATATACTGTATAATCATCCCTTTTTTTCAGGACGCGGCCTCGACCCTACGAGTACACAAATGCATCCGACCTTCCCGACTCGTGGGACTGGAGGAGCGTGGACGGGCAGAATTACGTGAGCGTCACCAGAAACCAGCACATCCCGCAGTACTGCGGCTCCTGCTGGGCTATGGGAGCCACCAGCGCCCTCGCCGGTAACCGTGGCGACACTGGGGCGGACGCGCGAAGAGATGGACTCGTTAACTTTTTCTCCCTCTCACCCTAGACCGCATCAACATCAAGCGCGGGGGCGCATGGCCGTTGGCGTACCTGTCAGTCCAGAACGTCATCGACTGCGGTCGGGCGGGATCGTGTTACGGTGGCGACGACCTTGGCGTGTACGCCTACGCTCATGAGCATGGCATCCCGGATGAGACCTGCAACAACTACCAAGCCAAAAACCAAAGTACGCTCATGGCTATTAGCCCATTGTGTTGACTGGTCACTTGTTGCTAGGCAGAAATACACATCTAAATTTTCAAGAAAATACATACAACAGAACATGGAATGTTGAACCATTTGGAAAAACAAACAAAATTGTTTCTGAGATGCGAGTACGTCACCTGAGATCTCAGGATTAATATTGGTGGATTATTTTTTAAATAGTCACTTGTTGCCAGGCAGAACTCTGAATTTAATCAATATTAAAATTTGACCAAAATTTGTTGAGTAAAAAAAATTAAAAGAATACAAAAAGTGGACTGAAGTTCCTGTCTAAATCTTTTTTTCCGGGTTACTCATAAATCTAAAAGCAGTTGGGTCAAAAATAACTCAAATGAGTCAAAACCCACAAAACAAACCTTAGGTATGTTATTTGACCCAACGTTGGGTTGTACACTTTTTGATCCATATTGGGTTATTTTTGGCCCATCTGTTTTTAGACATCCAGACATAAAATAAAGTCAATCAACACCTTTTTTTCTTTTTTTCTTTTTTCCCCTGTCCATGTCATTTGTTGCTGGGCAGAATTTAAATACAAATAAAATTGAGCGGTTGGACACGATGGAATTTGACCAATAGTTGTTGGGTGAAAACTATTTAAAATTGTGAAACCTTGGTTCAATTAGTTTCAAGATTAATTTATGTGCATATTTCTTTGTTGTTGTTGTTTTTTTGTGCAACACTTAAGAAAAAATCTACATTCCTAAGTTTCACACTAATGTCACGCCTCCTCTTGCCAGTAGGGGGCGGTCTAGGCACATTTTAGCTCAACACCTGTGTATTTTACTATCTTTTCCCACGTGATTTTTGTCCCCAACCCTCCACCACCACCACCTGGCAGAGTGCGAGCTTTTCAACCAGTGTGGCTCGTGCGCCTCAGCGACATCATGCGACGTGGTGAGGAACTACACCGTGTGGAAAGTGGACGATTACGGCAGAGTGTCCGGGAGAGACCACATGAAAGCGGAGATTTACACCAACGGGCCCATCAGGTAACCGCAAGTGATGATTTACCAGATGGGGGCGACAAAGAGTTGAAAACGTGATTTATTTTTTATTTTTTTTTAATTCTAGTTGTTCCCTGATGGCCACCAAGGGCCTGGAGGGCTACTCGGGGGGCATCTTCTCAGAGTTTCACCCCCTTTCGCTGCCCAATCACATCGTGTCCGTGGCCGGCTGGGGCGTCGCGGATGATGGCACAGAGTTTTGGATCGTCAGGAACTCTTGGGGAGAATTTTGGGTGGGTGTCACGCACGCACACTGCACGTACTTTTGATTGACAGACTTATCAAAATTAAATGTTGCAAAGTGAAACTGGCTAAAGCACCCTGAGTAATTAAAACAAAATGGTAGACTTTTCTGTGTCTTTTTAGGTATGGCTTCTTGAGACTCTACTAATGGTAGACGACGTTGCCTTGAAGATTTATGTTACGAAGGCAAATGATTGTTTTGTAGACCACAAAATATGCATCTGAACCAAAATGGCAGACTTCCCTTTTTGTCTCTTTTGCCTCCTGGTTTTGGGGCCTAAATTATTTAATGTTTGGAACTACTTTTCTTAGTTTTAGGTGGAATTTGGACTTCCAAGTCCACCCAGATTAAATTGCTGTCTATTCTTATCTCCCAGGGAGAACGTGGCTGGGCCAGAATAGTCACCAGTGCCTTTAAAGGTGGCAAAGGCAACTGGTTCAACTTGGGCATCGAGAAACGCTGTGCATATGGAGATCCTATTGTTATTTCTTAGACGGTTATTATTTATACTACTGGACAGTATTCGTGAACAATTTTTCCTATTCCTGGAGAAATTGTCAAATTTAATATTTTTCTTGTTGTAGCAGAGGTGTTATGTGTATGTTTGTATGCTGTATGTATGTTTGTGCTATCTGTTTTCCATGGTTTATTCCACTGTTTACAAAAAAGAAAATGTAAGTAAAAACATTTGATCACAAAAAAAACCCCATCCTGTTACATTTTGGCCAACATTTTTGCTGCTATGTGATTATGTAAGCCAATAAAAGATCAATATTAATTCATACAGTCTATATTCATGATAATAAAGGTTATTCACATTGATTTAGCCTAAATATTTTCTTCACCTACGTCGACTGTCATAGAGAGGTGAGGTGGTGGTTGCTCCATCATTTTTCAAGATCCAAGCTGTCCGGACAATATTTTTGTGCTGTACAGTGGCAATGTCAGATAGAATTAGTAAATATTCTATTTAAAAAAAAAAAAAAAAAAAAAAAAAGGTGTCATGCTGTTTCCATGTCAAGTTAAGCATTTTAGAGGAAATTGTATCCTTGTGGTTCATGTCATTTTTATAATAGATTTAGACCTATCAAGGGACCCAACGAATGCGGGGTAACATAAATGATTTTTACTGGTCATTTGTTGCTGGGCAGAATATAAATAAAAAATTTGTGCAACCTTGATGATCCATTCACCAAAAAAAAATGGTCGTATGAGACCTCAATCAGTTTTATTGAATTGTATTAATATTTTTACACTTGTGTGACAGTTGACAATAAAATTTGATTTAAAAGATCTCCTGCAACGTGAATAAATATTTTAAAATGGCAACGCATTTGCTTCATAGCTTTTTTTGTGAGTTTTATTCTTGTTTCAAATGTGAAAATGTGACTTAAAATCTGGCTTGTACAGTAAAATAAGGTTTTACGATAACTGGAATAAACTTAGTCATTTACGAATAGAGTTGTCAAACTTTTTTTTTGACATTTCTTTCTTATACGAGTAGAAATGAAGGTTCACTTCCACTTTTGACATATAGATGGCAGTCTTTTATTATACACGGTACTTTTCATTGCAGCCATGAAATTTGAACTCTCTCCTCAATGATAAAAATTAATCCCCCTCACGTTAGTTGTCAGTGGCTTAATTATTACTATATTTCCTGTTGAAATGGTAAATGATAAAAAAAAAATAGTTGTGAATTGTGAGCCAGTGTCCCTGAACAGCTTTTGTTAACTGAGGCATGATGTCCCTAATAAAATGCCGCGGAAATCACAAAGCTGCTTTGTGCACTTCTGCGAGCCATTTGAAAGGCTGGTTTTATGTCCCCACGCGCACACGCACACACAATGTTGTGTTGCAAGAAGAACACAGCGAGACCGAACATCTGGAGAGGAGCACGGCCTCCGCCCACATTTTTTTGCTTTTTGCTCTCTCAAGGCCACCACGTCGTCAACGTCAACAACTCTCTGCTTTAAAAAAAAAGCCTCAGAATACTGCACATAAATGTTCCTCATAAAGTATAATAATAGGAAACACATGGATAAGCAAGCATTCACATCTATTGCCACTCTAGCTATGTTTACTGTTAGTATGCAAGGATCAACTGTGTCATGACTAGGGTCATGCAAGGGTTATGCTTACTGTCATGACTAGGGTCATGCAAGGGTTATGCTTACTGTCATGACTAGGGTCATGCAAGGGTTATGCTTACTGTCATGACTAGGGTCATGCAAGGGTTATGCTTACTGTCATGACTAAGGTCATGTAAGGGTTATGGTATGCTTACTGTCATGATTAGGGTCATGCAAGGGTTATGCTTACTGTCATGACTAGGGTCATGCAAGGGTTATGCTTACTGTCATGACTAGGGTCATGCAAGGGTTATGCTTACTGTCATGACTAGGGTCATGCAAGGGTTATGCTTACTGTCTTGACTAGGCTCATGCAAGGGTTATGCTTACTGTCATGACTAGGGTCATGCAAGGGTTATGCTTACTGTCATGACTAGGGTCATGCAAGGGTTATGCTTACTGTCATGACTAAGGTCATGTAAGGGTTATGGTATGCTTACTGTCATGACTAGAGCCATGCAAGGGTTATGCTTACTGTCATGACTAGGGTCATGCAAGGGTTATGGTATGCTTACTGTCGTGACTAGGGCAATGCAAGGGTAATGCTTACTGTCATGACTAGGGTCATGCAAGGGTAATGCTTACTGTCATGACTAGGGTCATGCAAGGGTTATGCTTACTGTCATGACTTGGGTCATGTAAGGGTTATGTTATGCTTACTGTCGTGACTCGGGTCATGTAAGAGTTATGCTTACTGTAATGACTAGGGTCATGTAAGGGTTATGTTTAAACCTAGTGGTTCGCCAGGAGGCGTCCTTTGAGGGGGGGTACTGTCATGACTAGGGTAATGCAAGGGTTATGTTTGGGTCATGACCGTGAGGTCAAGTGTCTGTTCTGAACTGATGTAACAGGCATCTAGTTTCAACTGGTAATACGCTATGTGATGTCAGAAGCTATGTGATCTCTTTATTTAGTCAACAGCCAGTCAGATAATTCCATGTCAGTCCTGTTACCCACATGTCTAGCCACAACCAATCAGATCGATTGTCTTTTTATAAACCTGTCTGAGTGAGAAGTGTGTGTTTTGTCGGATTATTACCTCTGTTCTTCTGTGCAAATCTCGTTGTTTCTCGTCTCGTCAAGTTTGTTTCATGCCTCTTGATGTGAATAAATAGTTAAGGTCTTATTTGTGTCTGCGTTTTTGGGATCCAACCTCAGAACATAACAAACTGTAGTTTTAAAGTGTAATATCACCATTCGCCACTAGATGGCAGACATGGTTTAGTTGCAATTACACACTACAACCCGAGTCCGCCTAATATTTTTTTGTGGCTTTTGAATGGTATGCAGGACAAATATATTTTAAAATAAAAAATTTGAGTGAGTTGAAATTTTTTTTGTTTTTTTAGTACAAAATTAGTTTTTGCACTTAATGTTATTTTGCTGTTCAACCGTTTGTACCATCTTTGAATGGTGATTTTTTATGCACTGTAAGAAAAAAAATCAGTCAAAAAAAAAAAGAGAGCATGTAGGCTACCTGTATGTTGCGTACGGTTTTACCTGTATTCCTTTATTACGGCTTCCAAAGAGAATGAGGAGTGAGTTATGTGTATGTGGTTGCCATTCCTCTCGCACAAGGTAAACAAGGTAGATTTATTGTCATGTGAGAAAAGTCGCTCACTAAAGCGACTGGTCGAACTGGTAAGAGCAGAAGTGCTCATGGAACTGACTTGGTGGCAAGTGCGCAACACGCACAACCGGCTTGCATGGAATCTTAAGCCCATTAATCCCATTTGGCCCATCTGCTACAATGAGTGCAGTGCGCAATGTGTGATAACCCAAACGGCCTGTCAATGATTTGCAAAATGTGCTACTTTCCTCTTATCAGGTTGACACCGCCATATCAATAAGGAGCATCTCAGACCGAAGGTTTAACATCAAGGCGGTTCCTGCACTGACATTTTTTTTTTCTTAACTCATTCACTGCCTTTGACAAGTATACTTATCAATTGTATTTTTTAGAGCGGTGCTAAATGGGGGCGAATCTGATTATGCTCCACTGTAAATATCAAACTTGTAAACAGCTTTACTGATGCCCAACCACCGGTAGATGACATCATTGCCCCATTTTATAGGAAATAAACACAGTTTCAGAGTCCATGGGAGAAATGGCTGTATTTTGGCAAACCTACATTTTTCTGCTGTCAATTATAAAAGAATGGGATGGGGCAAAAAGTAGGGAGTCTATTCTGTTATTTGGTAGATTCGGTTTATATATAATTATTGAATGTAATATCCCATGAGTATTGAAAATTTTAAAATTTTCTAAAATGACTGGCAGTGAATGAGTTTTAAGGATTTTTTTTTTTTAAATTCTATTAACAGTGATGTAAAAATAGACATATAAACGGAACAGGGTTTGAAATTAAACAGTTCATCTTTTGTTTTTGTATTTCTGTTAAAAAAATGAAATGTATGTACATTTTAGGGAACTTATAATGTTTTGTTTGAGTGTGAGGATAAAGTAGACCTTGTTCCTCCCTCTCTGTCTGATACTGTATTATCACTTTGCTGTAGGCCAAAACAATGTCTGTGGTTGTATCAGGTCGGATTCCAACAGTACTCATTATTCCCAAAGTATTTGTCTACTACAGAGTAATTAACATTTTAACACAATTTACAGGTAATATTTTAAAAAACAAAAACAAAACTAAACAAAATGAAACAAAGCATTTTTGAAAAATAAAAACGTTGTGGCCGTTATACAATCAGAAACTAGAAATTGGATTAGAAAATTAATTAATTTCATGCAATTTTAAGGAAAATGCTATATCGGGAAATATAGGTCTTTCTTTTAAAATGATCTGTCATTGTTTTTTGGGGAAATTTTATGTATCAAAAGTACTAATGGTATTGGTATTAGTGATTATTCAAGAGTTGAGTACTGTACTGGTACCAGGCTGAAAATTGATATGCACAGTGATCCACTGACAAGCCTTCTCTAAAAATGAATTAAACCTAACTAAATACAACGAAATAAAAGCTAACTACAGTATAATGTATAATCCACAACTATTTTGTTTTCTCCCGTCTTTTTCAATACAGTTTAACTTCCCTTTTTCGACTTTTATTTTGCAATCCAAGCGGAAGTACGTCGTGAGCGCGGCTTGACCATCGTAGCGGAGCTCGACTGACTGCATTCCTCCTCGCCTTCCGTCTTTGTTTTTGTCTCAACTTTAAACACCCGACCGACATCTTCTTGATCCGCCATCATGGGCCACATCGGGCCGGCGTCGTGAAGAAGACGAAGAGGAGGAGGAGGAAGAAGAGGAGGCGGAGGAGGAGAAGATGCCTCATGGGTCGCTCCATCACGTCGTAAGAGGAGAGCCATGGCCAGGTTCGGCGTCAGGTGGCTGCTGGCCGCCGTGCTGATGCTGCTGCTCGGCGGCGCCTTCTTCTTCTGCGAGTATCTCATCTACTTCCCCGCCATCCTCAAGTGCGCCTGGCCCCGCGTGGAGCATGCGCGCGGCGGCGGCGGGGAGGGCATCGACGGCCGGCCGCCGGACTCGCCGCCGGTTCGCGCCATGGTGCTGTCCGACACGCATCTCCTGGGGGCCGTCGGCGGTCACTGGTTCGACAAGCTGAGGAGGTACACTTGAAGCGACGACGACAACAACAACCTTGTGTCCTTCACTGATTGATTGATGCCATAATAACAAGCGAGTGCTCGTGTGCGCATGCGCAGGGAATGGCAGATGGAGCGAGCTTTCCAGACCGCCTTGTGGCTCCTCAGGCCCGAGGTGGTCTTCATCCTAGGGGACATCTTCGACGAAGGCAAGTGGAGCTCCAAGAAGGTAAGGGGCTTGTTTATGTTTACTCAAAACAACAATGGCTTGAGAAAGGGAGCTCAGAAAATTCAAAGCACCCATGTCATTAATGAGAATGGACATTTTTTGTTTCACAATTGAAGTTCTGAGATTTGGGGTTTGAATTTTGATACTTCCCATGCTTGCCTAGGTTTTCCTCTCACGCTCACGTTTTAAAAACATTTCAACAAATCAGCATCTACCTCAAGCACCTCCTTTCCCCCCATCTTATCATTTAAAAAAAAAAATTTTTTGTCGAAAACGCCTAAAAAAAAAAGGTGCATCAAAAGTAAATTTGAAGCTGTACTTCAGCATAGTTTTGGTCTGTTTTCGAAGATAACACTTGGGCGAATGATGACTTAGACTTCAAAACACTACAGGTTCAAAGTTAAGGTCTTCCCTAATTCCAGTTCAAGTTTGACAATGAGAATTTTACACAGGATTTTCCAAAACGGGGGTCTAGGCCAGCATTTGGGGGACCCTTGAAAGCCCAGGTCAAGTCTGATAAAAATTCATTTGAAATTTGTCACTGTTCTATTCTAGCCATATTTGAGAGACTCTCTCCACATTTAGACATTACTTTGACATGACGCGCTTTGACGCTATGATCTTCTGCTGCCATGACATTAGCGCAGCTAACAGATGATTTAAAAAAAAAAAAAAGTTCAATATGTCAGTCACCATGAAATCGTTGTGACTGGTTCCTGCATCGTACGAGGGAGGACCTTTTCCGCACAATGCCATTGGCCATGTCAGACAAAGTAAGACGACGGAATTGGACCACATAAGGTGTCAATCACTCCACACACGATTTCTTTGCTGTTTCTTTTTTTTTCCTTTCTAGTTTGACTGCAGAGCGCTAGCCATAAACGCTAACTCAAACGAGCATAAGAATGGGTGACTCTTGTGCGTATTCGGCAGGTTGCAGCAACCAAAACGTGGCTTTATGACATTTACGCGAAGGGTGTTTGACTTCAGAACTTTTACTTCACTTGAGTTACCCTGGCAACCAGCACGTCGCTGTTTTGAGGATCTGATTGGCTTTCAAAACGACCATCGCCGAGGGGCTGCACTGTTACTGGCTCAAGTGATGACGGACCTTTGGAAGGACGACCTTTTGACGCACAAAGATGGCCATCGGGCTGCATGGATCTTGTGACCGATAAAACATCTTTCTATTGGAGCAAAGCTCATGTGTTTGTTACCGAGCGCGGCGAGGCGAATCCGCGCAGGAAATGTGGAGCTGCAAGTCAATCTGGATCGATGCTTATGCGCATTTTAGAACTTGGACGCACCTTGCAGCAGACAATAACGTAGCTTTATGGATTAAAGGGCCAGTGTGGAAGAGAAATTTTCCCGGAATGTTTTGACTGGACACTTTTAGATGTTTGAGGACCAGTTGGGATGGGGTTGCACATGTTGAGAATGCAGGAGACCAGAAAGGGTGACTTGCACCTCTTTTTTTTTTTTTTTTGCATCTACAATTGCTCACTGAGCCTGCAAGATATGATTTCATCTTAACAAGTTGGGCACCATTCAAATATCCAGAGGCTCAGCTTTCAAATGATGTATAACATGCAAGTAAGTACCCAGCTGGCGACGTGCATATCCCGCCTTTTTTCCAAGATGGCCGCAGGGCCCACAGGTGGGCCCTCGGAACGTTAAATTAGAAGAGATTAATTAGGGCAGGGAAACTATTTGAGGAAATTGCCCGCATTGAAAAAAAAAAAGTTTTTATTTTTCAAGCAGAATCTTGATTTATTTGGGCATAGCGTGTAACTATTGAAATACGGTGTTTGTGGCCCCTCGTTTATCAACAGTGTTGTCACTAACGCAATACTAAGTAAGTACTTTCTTTCAATAACGAGCAATTTTAACGCGTTCATTTTTCCAAAACAGTAATCTGATTAAATCTACTTTGCTAAGTGGCTATATGTCACTATTTTTGTATTACCTCGTAATGTATGTAGAACTCAGAATTTTGATAATAAGATAATTTCGAGGAGAAAATGTTTCTCTTGCATTTGGGAGTGACGTCACATCGCATGTCACGTTTTCTCAGCGGAAGACGCAACGCCGGGTCACGTGTACAAACGTGCGAGCGGCGAGCCAAAACAATAGACACAACTTACCTCGTCACGACATAAACAATGGAAGAAACAGGAAGACCCCCACAAACGGGTGCATATGCTCAGTGGAAATACAGCCATTACTTTGCATTTTTGTCCAGTAAAGATGACAAAAACCCTCTCAGTGTCACGTCGGGGGTGTGGTGGATGGACCCAGAGGCTGAAAAAACTGGCAGGGAGAAGGATGACAGTAACGAGTGTAACTTTATTGGTGGACTGAAACGTGGGTAGACTTGGCGTGACGAACTGGGGCAGAACTGGCATGACGAACGGGGGCAGATGATGAACATGACTGACTCAGCGTGGACAGTTGCTGTTACTTGGCGTGGAGTGGATGACTTGGCAACTAGGCAAACTAGGCAAACAGACACAATACTGCGAAACAAACATTCAACATCTGACATGCAAACATTCAAACAATGCTCCCACACCCGCGTGAGACAAACACCACTCCCTTATACCAACACTAATGACACTAACAGGACACACCTTTGAGACACAGCAGGCAGAGAGCACTAATTAGGTCACACAAATGGGGAGTGAAGGCACACACAGGTGGACAAGGTTAACAATGATGAGAGTAGGGGAGACAAAACTGGAAAAGACAACAAACACCCAAAACCAAACTAAAACCCAACCACCCAACACAGAAACACGACACTCAGTGCGTTGCAAACTTTGCGCTCGCTAAAAACGCCACATCCACTTTGAGGGAACGCATCAAAGCACAGCGCGATACAACTTGAAGCAAAGCCGACAGGTAAGGAGAAAGCAAGCAGTTGTACATTTCCTTCAGCCCAACCCAGCTACCTAAATAAATAGCAGCATCAGGATAAATAGAAAATAGAAAATGTTATAGTTACAGTTGCAACCAGCCGACATGTAAATGTTATAGTTACAGTTTGTAATGTGTTATACTACACCCGTTTATGTCTTGTAAAACCAGAGAAACAGAAACAAACAAACATGTCACAAGTTCATGCACTTTCACAAGTATTATTTAAACCGGTTGTCATTCGGAAATTTGTACAAAAAAGTAATTGATAACTTAGTTACTTTGACAATAAAGTAATCAGTAAAGTAACTAGATTACTTTTTTGAGGAGTAGTCAGTAATCAATAATCACATTATTTTTTCAAGTAATCTGTGACAACACTGTTTATCAAACGCTTAGGACTGACTTAGAACTAAAAAAAAATGAAGGTATTATCTGTTAGTTCATCAGTTTATTAACTAGGAAAAAGTTTTTATTTGAAGTGTGACATTTTTTTCCACGCATGCAACACCACCCCAACTATAACATACAGCTGACTATAAATACTTGCAAGGTGAAGGAATGAGGCGTCTATTTGAGATGTGGTGCTTATTCGAACAGATGACGTGCCGATTAATTGGAGCTAGGTCATCTAATTTGTCGAATTTGTCTACTTGTGGCCCCTACATTAACACAGATTGCGTTGTTGGGTACGTTGTCCAATTAAGACAAATAAATCAAATGCATTTTGAAGGGGATTTTGTAAGTGTAACTAGACTAAGTGCAATTCCTGAAGAAATTGCGTGGGAATGCTGAAAGCTGAATGCTAAGATGAATGCTTATGAAGTAACTTGAAAGATAAATTATGTGAAAATTACAAAATTTTCGTTAAAGTTGAAAGATAAATGAATACAAAAGAAAACGAACTGCAATCTAAGGTAGGATTTAATCATTTCAGATAAATTACAATGCATTTCCTGATACGATAATCAGTTGGTATCAAACCATCGAATGTACTAAAATGTGGTCCAGGCGGGGTTTAATCCACAGAGGTCGGGGTGGCAATTCCTCTAAGAACTGAGCTAACACGCCTTGTTCAGATTCATGGCTAATAGCGTATTTATTTTGAAAAGTGTCATCTGAAACAGCAAGCCTGTGATGAAAGCCAGCGTGCATTTAATCATTTCAGTGAAATTGTAATGCATTTCCTGATATGATAGTCAGTTGGTATACATTTATATCACTAAACAATATATTTGCAAAGTCCAGTCAGAGGTGGGATTTGAACCCAGGACCTCCTGGTTATTGGACAATGCACTTAACCAAGTGCTCCACTGAGCAGCGTCACAGAGCTGGTAATGATGATCAGTTGTATGTATGGAAGTAGGCGTGAAAAGTAGGACTTAGAAAAAGTTCAATACCAGTCCCCTTGAAAATGAATGGGGGGAAAAGTTGATATTTAACGTTAAATTGTGCGAGTACTGTAAGTAGACTTAGACTTAGACTTGACTTTATTGATCCCTTTGGGATGGCTCCCTCTGGGAAATTTACATTTCCAGCAGCAATAAGAACAGATAATAAAATAAAAAAACAATTCAATCAATCAATCCATCCATCCATCCATCCATTTTCTTGACCGCTTATTCCTCACAAGGGTCGCGGGGGGTGCTGGCGCCTATCTCAGCTGGCTCTGGGCAGTAGGCAGGGGACACCCTGGACTGGTTGCCAGCCAATCGCAGTCAATCAATCAATCAATAAATAAGGTTATTACACCAGAGATTGAATTAATAATACAAATTCAATCAATCAATAAATAAGGTTATTGCCTTATTAAGTATTATTAATTAAGCATTATTATTATTAAGTAATGCGGAATCAGATGATATATATACCCCAGAAGGCGTGAATTTTTGAAGCAAGTTGATATTTGAATGGTGTAAATTGGAAATATTATGTGGGAGTTGTTTCTCTGCAAAAAACGTAAGCAGAATAAAAATCCGAATAACATTGTGGGATGCTTTCAGCATTCCCACAATAGTGTCAGTTGGTGAGCGTTTGACATAACGTGTCAAACTTGTCTGCAGAATTGGGAGGACGACGTGCGGCGCTTCCGCAGGATGTTCCGCCACTCCGAGGACACGGAGTTGGTGGTGCTGGTCGGGAATCACGACATTGGCTTCCATTACGAGTAAGGACACGTTTTTGTTTTTTTCTTAAATTAAAAAAAAAAAAAAAGAAATGAAAGGGGACAGAAAGAAGTACAAGTTATATCTGCCCCTGATCAACACAACACGACACTATTTTGTTGTTTCGAACCTCACACGGGCGAGTCAGCAAGTGATCGTTGTCGGACTTTGTGCAAAGTCCAAGACGCAATAAAACTGAAAGCGATACAATAGTAGAGGTGAAAGTATCTTCACATGAAATGACTTCAACATGTCACCTTGTACTTACTTAAAAGTCTAACTCATTTGATGGATAAAGTATTAAAAGTAATTTCTGATATTAAATGTACTTAAGTAATATGTATTTTTTTAAAAAGGAGGGGTTAAAATGTTTTATTGTTTTTGTTTTATTTTATGTTTTGTTTATTTTAATGGCATAGTTATGTAATAGATGTGCATTTTGGCTAATAGAACAGCACCGGAGACCTGATATTAATACATATTGATTACCTGCATCTCATTTTCTTAACCTTCGTCTGCTGGTATCTTGATCACATCAAAATGTGTAACAAAAACGTTCCTCTTCTTTATTTTCTATTAACAAAAATTATTTTTTGAGTGAAAGTACACTTTCAATTATGAAACGCGATGGAGTAAAAGTGAGTGTTGACAGAAATATAAATAACAAAGTAAAGTACAAGTACAGATATGTGAAAATTCTACTTAGGTACAGTATTAAAGTATTTGTACTCTGTTGTACAACTAGCAAAATTATTTACCTTTTGAAGACACCCAGAAGATGTTGGCAGAGCGATACTGTCACCTAGTGGTGTTTAAATAAAGTTGTGTTGTTTGAACCAGAGTGTATTTATGTTAGCTTAGCATATGCTAACATGAGTGTGTACTATTGAGCTTAAACTTGCCTATTTGTGTTACTGTATGCATACAAACGCCATTTCCTGCTCTGGGGTTATTTATCATCACATTTCCCCTTCCGAGGAGGCCTCCGACAAGGAAGACGCTTGTAAATTAGTTCCAGCAAGTTAGCCCCAAGCAGCTAGGCTAAAAAGGGGAAGTACATGTACACATGTGAAACCGTTGAAAAGGAAATTGCAACTGTTTTAAGCTGTTGATTTTTGTGATGTGAAAAATGAGAGCAGGATAAATAACTTCCAAAACGTTTTCACACCACTAACGTGACCGATAATCTGTACAACTCAATAAAAAAATATTTTATTTTGAGAGGCAAGGCAAGGCAAGTAAAATAGAGGGGAAGTAAAAATAACTGAGATGATGTGGCATTAAGTGTGCACACCCTCATAATTGGGATCAAGACATTTTCAAAATTCAAAATTAGCCAATCATTTCAAACTCGTGTTACTGTACACTGCAAAAAAAAAAAAAAGTAACACCCCCCCCCCCCCCCCCCCCCCCCAAATTAAGGAAAAATATCTAACTTTTTCTGAATAAGACATTACAACTAATATTAAGAAAAAAATACTCATTGCAAGCTCAAATAATGGTTTGCGTTTGCATGAAATGACCAGCAGAGGAGCAAGACTTTTTTTTTTTTTTCTCTCATTTTAAGAAGAAAGCCAATTACACATCTCAATTGAAATTAGGGAATAACATGCCAATTTTAAGTTTTATGTTTGGGTCATGTAAGGGTTATGTTTACTGTCATGCAAGGGTTATGTTTGGGTCATGACCTTGAGGTCAAGTGTCTGTTTTGAACTGATGTAACCAGCATCTAGTTTCAACTGGTCTTAAGCTATGTGATGTCAGAAGCTATGTGATGTCAGGAATCTTTAATCTCTTTATCTAGTCAACAGCCAATCAGATAATACCATGTCAGTCCTGTTACCCACATGTCTACCCACAGCCAATCGGATCAATTCGTTGTCTATATAAGCCGGTCTGAGAAGTGTATGTTTTTGTCGGACTATACCTCTATTCCTCTGGGCAACTCTCGTTGTTTCTCGTCTAGTCAAGTTTTTTTCCACGCCGCTCGATGTGAATAAATAGTTAAAATCTTATTTGTGTCTGCCTTTTTGGGATCCAACTCCAGAACATAACACTAGGGGCTAGATTTATATACTAATTTTAAGTATTTTTGCCAAGCAAATGTTGCTTACCCCATTGGCGGATTTATTTATTTTTTTTGCTTTAAATAAGAAAATTAAGGAAAATTAATTAATATATAGAGGGAGTCCTCGAGTTAGGTTGGAGTTCCGTTCCTAGCGGTGTAAACCGAATTTCGACTTAAGTCAAATTTCCCCATTAAAGTCAATATTTACATCAAAATAATTTGCATAAAAAAAAAAAAAAATCTAAAATACATAGAGACGAACAACCACTCACACTCACAAGCACACCTAGGGACAATTACACCTAGGGACAATTCGGAGCGCCCAGTTAACCTGCCATGCATGTCTTTTGGAATATGGGAGGAGACCGGAGTACCCGGAGAAGAACCACGCGGGCACGGGGAGAACATGCAAACGCCACCCAGGAAGGCTAAAGCCTGGGCTTGATCTTGCGTCCTCAGGAGGCGGACGTGCTAACCACTCAGTCACCATGCCGCCCTCTAATTAAAATAAAATGAGATTCTGTACTTACCATTACTGCTTAGAGGTGGATGGAAAAGAAAAAGAAGGGGGGGGGGGGGGGGGGGGCTGATGTGGAAAAAAAAAAGAGGGTGAAAAAGAATAAGATATTCCCACAAGTGCTAACACTATCTGAGGGCTAAATAGCGGACGAGGGGAAAACACTGCGGGCTATATGGCAGACGAGGAGTCAAAATGGCGGACCGACCGTAACCGTTGTCAAGTCAAAATGCCAAAGGTTGAGTGTGCCTAAACGCTTTATAATCACAAAACATCTGGCATTTAAACAGGGGTGTGTAGACTTTTTATATCCATTGTAAACAGTAAAAATAATTGACAGTTGTGTAGTTGTTTTTTTTTTGCGTGTATGTGTTGTTTTTTTTTTAAGTACACGAATGGACTCGGTACTTGTTTTTTTGTTTTTATCAGGTTTGAATGTAGGCTTTTGTCGCCCTCTGCAGGATGGACTGGTTCAAGCTACAGCGCTTCGAGAAGGTTTTCAACGCCTCCTCCACCAGGATTGTCACCAAAAACGGAGTCAAGTGAGCCGTTTATCATGTTTTGACCAAGTAAACATTTTTCAAAGTGTTGTTTAGAATGCCGTTGTTTTTTTTTTCGTGTGTGTGCGTGCTTAGCTTCTTGCTGGTGAACACGGTGGCACTGCACGGCGACGGCTGCCCCATCTGCCAAGCGGTGGAGAAAGAGCTCATGAGGCTCTCCAAGGACCTCAATTGTTCTCTGCAGGCAAGTCGGCGGCACATACAACCAAAACAACATGATAAAGTCAAATGTCACCAACATTTCCCTTAACTAAACCAAAACAAAACTTGGGAGGAACGGGTGATGAATGTGGTGGGGGGAAATCACCATTATTTTTGATCCACATTGAAATCACTATTATTAAAAATTGTTATTTCCAGTCAGTTGTAGAACTGATTTCAAAATTCTGCAATTGGTCTATAAATGACTGAATATTTTAGTGTTACGGTTTTGTGTGTGAATGTATGATGTATTTCTGATTGTGTGAAGCTTGTGCATGAAATGTGCGCTATAAATAAAGCAGCTTGCCTCTGCACAGAGTTCGGGGGACGGCTGCGAGGGGACTCAGGTGTATCCTCCCACACCCCCAATCATGCTACAGGTGAGCTCATTAACCACTCTTAACACTAGACAATAACGTCAGACAGAAAATCTGATGCTAATGTACACGTTTTAAACATCAAAACAATTTAGTCTTTTACTCAAATTTGGTTCTTCAATAAACCTTATTTACATTGTTTGTAAATATTGACACTCGTATCATCAAAAGCTAACATGTTTTTGAAATGACAGTTTAGCATCTTCAAGGGACCTCGCATGTGTTTTTGTAAACATCAAAAGCAGCTGAAGTTTGGAGACATTTTCAAACTGAATGCAAACATCTCAAAGACGTAACATTTTAAAAATATCAAAAACAAGTTAGTTACTTTCAAGGAACCTAATATACAAGTTTTTGCAAGTATTTTGTCGATATAGTAATAATGACGCGGTTGGCATTCTCTAGCACTACCCGCTGTACAGAGTGAGCGATGCGGGCTGCACAGGCACAGATGCAGCGCCCCCCGGTGAGCGCCACCTTCTGTTCAGGGAGAAGTATGACGTGCTGTCCAAGGAGGCGTCCCAGAGGGTGAGGACCCCTCCCATCGGCGTCGTATCGGGAACCACGACGTTGATTTTGATGAGGTTTTATGTCGTCGTCCTTAGCTGCTGCAGTGGTTCAAGCCCCGCCTCATTCTGAGCGGCCACACCCACAGCGGCTGCGAGGTCCTCCATGACAACAAGTACCCGGAAGTCAGCGTGCCCTCCTTCAGCTGGAGGAACCGCAACAATCCCAGCTTCATCCTGGTGGGTGGCCGGACGCCCAGATGGCTTTGTTTATTTTAAACTGTACATACATCTTGAAAATGATTTTCCACAAATTCTAATAACATATACATATAAATATTTAAAACATAGAATAATTTACTGTCTTTCATTTTTTTTAATGTTTAAACTTTCAAATTGTGCATTATAAGTGTTAAAAATAAACGTTTATAATTATTTCTTATTTTATTTCTAATGTGGAAATAACGTGAACAAGTTATTTCGATATTATATTAGTCTTTATTAAAACTTAACACAATAATTACACAAGTTATTGAGGCGTCTACGTTATGTGAGCAATGCCTACATTTACCAGCATGCACTTCGACCATGTGTCTGACCTTTGACACAAAAATCGCTCGTTTCACGACAACCGTAGTCGCTTTTTGGCAGCTAGTTCAATTTGACAATATTTTAACGTATTCACACAAACAGGACCTTTTTGAACTTATTAAATAATTTTTACTATTGCAAAACTGCAATACAAGCAAATTACGACGAATTACCATTTAATGTCTGTTATTTTATATTAACTGACTTTTCGTCGTTGCTCACACATTATCATGTGCTCCGTTTGTCAACTGGCCCTTTAAATCGTCCATTTTGTTCCCGCCCTCTCTCCAAAAAAGGCGTCCGTGTCACCGGGCAGCTACGCGCTGTCCAAGTGCTTCTTACCGGAGGAGAGCACCGTCATCAACGTGTACACCTCTACCGGCGGCTGCCTGATGCTGCTCGTTCTTGTGCATTGCTTGTGGATGAAGGGCCTGCTGCAGTGCCTCAGCCTCTGCCTGCTGGGGAAGCACAAGTCTCTGTGAAAACTACATCACCCAGCAATCCCCGCGCTCACAAGCCGGAAGTGGAGTCGAGCCGCAGTTTGAGAACGTACCGAAAAATAAATTAAAAAAATCTTGGTTTCTTATTCTTTTTTTTTCTCGACACTGGGAAGGAAAGGACGCTAATTGTTTAAATATTTCAAGTCCTTTAAATGATTTAAATTTGTGATATTTATGATGTGATTATCACTTGTGGAAAAAAAAATGTTGGGTTCGTTTTATATTCCGCGAGCTTGCCAAAAGGCGGTGTTTTGTCGTACAGATAATTGTATCAAGTGGGAGAACCCGAAAAAACAGCCACCACTGATTTTACAGGACTTCGCCTCGTTTTTGTTTTTTTGCCATCCAGAAACTCGAGTTTATTACTGTTAATGTAAATTTTAAGTGTCAGATGTGTGTTGATGATCCACGTCATTCACTCTGAACTGAAAAGTCACCCCTCATCTCACATTTTGTTGGTTTGTTGAGTGTATTTATTGTCACTCATCTTCTGTGCCAAATATTTGAGGGTTTTTGCCAAGTTGTTGACGTTCCCAATCGACTGTGCATTAATAAATGATCTTTAACACCCCCGTGGAGGTTTATGGCGTGCATGTACACAAACATAAAAGGAAACTTAATTTTCAATGACCCAAAACCGTGCTTTTAAAAACAGGAAGGAACCAGTTTTTGTACTTTTGTAAACCTCATCAACTCTTGCTTGTTTTTGTAAGATCCAGCAGACGTATAAAGGAATATAATGTATTTTTGTTGTCAATTTTGAGCCTTCAAGGAACCCAACGTTTTAAAAAAATAAATAAAAAGACTAACATCTTCAAGGAACCCAATGTTTTTTTGTAAACAAGAATCTCAAGCAAACTGCATTTTTATACTTAATGATACGTTTGCATAATCAAGGTTAACATTTGATAATTGTCGTTAAACAAAAATGTGACTATTAAGCATTCAAGGAAGCTTTTTGATAAACATCGAAGACAATTTACATGTTTGTAAACTATGAAGCATTTATACATCAGCAATTTTGTGTCTTCAAGGACTAATGCACATTTTTTTTTTGTAAACCATAAAAGACAATAGTGTTCTATATGTAAGCAATTTTGTGTCTGAAGATCAATCTAATGATTTGAAGGTTTTTTTTTCAGCTAACTTTTCTTTTTTCTTCAAAGATCAATCTAAATTTTGTGATCATAACAAAATCTAACAAAGAATTAAATGTGTTTTGTAAACAGAGAGAATGAGTGTCTTTAAACTAGAATTGTCATGTCTTCAAGGGGGGGAAAATAACTGCTCAACAATTTTCAAGGAACTTGTGTGGATTCTGGACGTGTTGTGAGAAGAAAAAAAAAAGAACTCCTCTAATGTGCCTCTTTATTTAAATAAAAATAAAAAATGTCATTTCATCGTCCTCCCCCCGGGCTTGAGCGAGGTTTCGGCCCCTCTGTGGTTGTGTTTGTAATTTAGCAGAGGAAAAGGCTGATGCCGACTTTTTTTTTTTTTTTTTTTTTTGTACAAGGAGAAGAGCTCATCTTGTTGGGTGCTGCTCACACATTCATCGTGCCTGTGCCTATAATCGTATATGGCTCCCATAGGACAAAAAAAAATAAAAAAATAACCCCCCACCCAAACATGAACAATATTGCACACGCTCATTTATTCATCTCCATTCTAGACATGCTTTCCTATGTGTGTATGTATACATATTTAGCGTATACATACATAGGTATGTACACCTAGGCACACACATAATTAAACATGTATAATTGTACATATATATTTATATAGACCTATAAATTTACATGTACATACAATTATAAAACTCTTTGTCCGCACATTCATACACGCACGCGCGCACACAATGCATGTGTGAGTCTATGTACACAAGATCTCGCACGCAAAAAAAAATCAAGAATAGAACATAAAAATTAATGTTGGTTCCTATGAAAACAACACCAGGTTGCAATTTTGGACACTTTCAATGGATTTCCAATGTGTGTTTTAAAGCTGTGAAAATAATTATTATTATAATAACAATAATACAATAAAACAGGAGGGCATAATAAAAATCCCTCAAAAAAAAAGAAAAAAAAAGAAAAAAAGGCAATGGTGCTGCAACATGTGGTCCTCAACTGCAGGTAAGTGGTTAATTTGCATAATGTATATTTTTAGGATTCTTTCCCTAGAATGTTTATTTTTATTTATTTTTTAAATAAACAGCAGTTTATTTATATTTTTTATAAACCAGAAAAAAACTAAACTCTACAGAGAAAAGTCCCCCCCCCCCCCCCCCCCCCCCGACCACCCCCCTTCGCGCAGTCTCCTCGTTTTGCTGCCGACAGAAAAGAAAAGAAAACAAAACGTGTTTTTGACATCAAGCTGTACAGCGCGGTCGAAAAAACATTACTTACATCTGAGCTCGTTTTTGTTTTTTTTTTGGTCATTTTTTTTCTTGTTTTTTTTTTGTTTTTGTTTTTTTACAGGTACAGCCATAATCAAGGCACAAAGATCTACAAGTAGATTTGTTTTTCTTTTCAATTCAACTTGTACAAAATAATATTACACTTTACAGTCTGTACAGGAGAATTCCACCTTGCACAGTGTACAAGAAAGAAAAAAAAAAAAAAAAAGGAAAGAAAATGAATACATTTTAATCTCCCCTCCCCGCAGGTAAAAGGATGGTGTGTGGTGTGTTGGGGGTCCGAGTCTATGGAGGAGGCGGGGCTAAAGTGCACACAGCAGCTCCTTTTTGGAAATCCTTCTGGTTTGTCATACTTTTTCGTTATCGTGCACACCGTCCTCTCTTTTCTCTCGGTCCGCAAAGCATTTTTTTTTTTTTGCTTTAAACTCTCTCTAAAAAAAAAAAAAAAAAAAGTGGTGACGGGGTTAATAAATATCGCATTGATGCTACATTGTATGTTCCTCTTGGGGGAGAATAATCCAAATCATCATCGGAAAAAAAAAAAAAAAGGAACCTAATGCAAAGTGCATTTTTATCTCTTCATTAGCTTGGAGGGGGCTAACAAACACTAACGCATTCGTACACACACAAACGCACACTCTACACTGAGGTCCTGTAGGTGTCTTCATGTATCCGAAAAAAAGAGACAGGAGGGCAAAGAAAAGGAGGTAGCCTGAAGCTTAGTGGAATGACAAAAAAATAAAAAATGAAAGAGAAATCATCAAAGGAATCAATCGAATCTTCTCGTCGCGGAGGAATCCAAAAAGTCAAAAGAAAAAAAGAAAAAGAGGAGGAGGAGGATTTGACACACTTCAGTAGTACTTGATGGTCCTTCGGGAGGAGGCGGGAGGGTCTCATCACAAGAGTTCGTACTGCCGCAGGTGCATTCGCTGGATGATGTCCCGGCAGTCGTTGAACACCCGCCGGATGTTCTCCGTGTCCACGGCGCAGGTGAAGTGCGGGTAGCAGTAGTGGCGACCGTCGCCGCTCGCCGTGCTGATCCGCTGCATGCGCCGCCGCCGGCGAACGAGAGAGAGAGAGACGCGCGTCATTGCGTTGCGCTCGGCACAGTTATGAGACAATATCTAGCCAGCAGGGGGCGGAATAATGTACATGAAGTCGACGGTTACAGCTGCTTAGGAAGCTGGAAGTCATGTTTGATGATGTTTTTGTTTTGTTTTTGCAGAGGATAAAGAATTAAAGGGAAGTCAACCACAATATACACAATATATGTGACCTCACTAGTCTAAACATGACATTCTGATTAATATTACATTTGTGGAATATGGGTTATGCAGCCGTTTTTATCCATCTCAGGGGTCGGCCATTTTGCCACTTGCAGTCGACTGAAGATGACATCACAGCTGCTCAGGGCTAATGCTGCATTTGAGGAAAGTCGGACTTTCCTGACTTCAAACCAGGAAGTGTGTACGGGAACGCCCCCTTGAGCTCGGAAATCCCACTTGTGAAGTCGAGATATAAAAAAAAAAAAAAAAAGTACCTCACTCTACAATGGCGAGCCCTTTTTTTTCCCACTCACTCACTCACTCACTCACTCACTCACTCACTCACTCACTCACTCACTCACTCACTCACGTAAGCTTCTGTGAGTGAGTGAGTGGGGAAAAAAAAAAATCCGTACGTGCTGTCAAATTTCCGTGGGAGTGACGTCACGCAGCCGACAAATTCACCCGGCCCCATTTGCGAGCCCCCCCGCGATTGGCTGGAGGGGTATAAACACCGTTTTTTCCACAGAAACGTCCCACTATTTACAAAACAAACACAAAATGGCAAAATACAGGCCTTTAAGGACAAAATCACCACCAGACATTAAGGGAAGCCCAGAGCTGTAAATTGAGAAGTAGTTTGTTTGTTTAAATCCTGTATTTAAAAAGTGCTTTTTCCTGAGTAAAAAGGGCAGACCGGGCCTTTAACTCAGGGGTTGACCTCCCCTTTTAATGCCTGTCAGTATTGGGCGATTGGGTAACTTGTATGTCGAGATAAAAATGATGTTGCCGACCCTTACAAAGCCATTTAATTGGCTGATTTTTGCTTTTGGTGGAAAGGCTTAGTCCCCACCACCGTATTGAATATTCTCGTGGTCTTTTGCTACTTACGAGAAACTCATCTCGGATGAAGAACTTGGCTCTCGTCACTCTCGGGTCCTCGCCGGGTTCAGGAGTTGCTTCAGGAAAGGAGAAACGGAGAAAATATGAACGAACAGGCGGAGGGGATGTTTTTTTTCCGCACTTGCGCGAGTGAGCCCACCTTCATTTGGTATGGTGTAGCGCGCATATTCAGGGAAGTAGTCTTCGATTTTGGATTTGCCAGCTAATACCTTCTCGGCAAGCATGTCCTGCTTGTTGAGGAACAAGATGACCGAGATGGTGCGTAACCACCTGCGGGAAAGCAAGCCGACGGGCGGCAGGTGTGATTTGATTGCTTTGGGGATGGAGATGGAACCGGGATGAGAACGGGACTGGCCTGTTGTTCCAAATACTGCGGAAGAGGTCCAGGGCTTCCCGTAGCCGGTTGGTGTTGTTGTCTTCCCTTATGACCATATTGTAGCTGCTGCTCGCCACCACGAAGATGATGGCCGTCACGTCTGAGACGGGGAGAGAGCGCGCAGGGCAACACGTGAGCCAGGACAGGGTGACGAAAATATAATTTCAAATAACAAAAAAAAATACTTGAGTGTCTGACCGTTAAAGCACTGGATCCATTTTCTCCTTTCGTCCCGCTGGCCGCCAACGTCGAACATGCTGAGGAGCAGAGGAGACAAAACAGTGTAAGGAATCACTCACTGCCGCCATCTTGTCCTCACTGAAGTCACAACATTCTTTTTTTTTTTTTTCATGAATAAGTCCAAATGAATATTTATAGCGTTCATTATGCAGATTTATGTTCATTTGTTATGCACTTAATATGTCAGACAATATTTAGAAAAAAAAATCTAGTTTAAATATTATTTACAAATGTAAATTGAATGACAATGTGTTTATTTTAAATGTCAATATTAACAGATATTGAAAAGTCACTTTTTAGCCTTTGATATTTTAATATTTCAAATAAAACCAACGTAATGTAATTTGGGTGAATTTAAATTGACTAAACACATTCAATTGGACTAAAACTGAATTACTACAATTAAAATTGTCACTATAATTTGCTTGTAATGTTGGATTTATTTTCACTTACGTTATTATTATGATAATAAAAAAATGATATTGTTTGTGATTCCTATTTATTTCAATATTATCAATAATACAATACTGTATTTAAAAATATTAAACTATTTTCATGTTCCACCATTTTCCAGTAACCTTTTGGCATTTTTTATTGCAATACTTTCCATACAAAAAGTAACACATAGCAATATAAATTCAATGACTCAATATATTTGATTTTTTTTATGATTGCATTCCATTTCAATATTATCAATACAACACAAATACGAAAATATTTTCCTGTTCAATCACCGTTTTTTCAGTCACCTTTTGGTATTTGATACAGAATTATTTTCCATAAAAAAAAATATTTAGAAATATAAATTCAATGACTCACTATTTTTATTTTTATAATCTAACATTTTTTTCAAATAATTGTTCATCCATATATTTTTATATACATTCAAATATCTTATTCAGTTGTTATTGGTTGTCAGTCACCTTTTGGCATGTGACGTTTTTAAAAATATCAAATGTAATATCATTTAGTGGAACATTTATTTATTTATTTATTTATTTTTACAAAAGTTAGCATTTTCAAATACTATTTTAAAATATTTAGATTTTTCAGCAACTGTTATACATTGTCAGTTTTAAGTCACTGTACTCATTTCTGAGTACAACATAAATGTGCAATTATTTGATTGCATAAATGATGGAGTATCATTAATAATCTGTTCCTTTTCGTTACTCAGACTTACTGAAAGTTGACTTTGTCTACTTGGAACCTCGTCTCGAAAATCCCTGAAGTTAATACTCGGCATCGGAGCAGGTCCTGAAAAACACACGTTCAACAACGATGGCGTCACGTTCAATAATAATAATAATAATAATAATAAACATAATAAACATAATAATAATGACGGTTCAATAAGAAATTTGAGAAAGCGGGAGAACGTACCTGGTCTGTTGGCGTGTAGTCGCTCTGTCTTACCGAGTCGATTCTGTCCAGGAAACTGCACAAAACACAATGAACACACACACAGTTTTGAAGGAAAATAAAACACCATAAGGTAAGCGTACAGGTTTTGCTCAATGTTCCAAAGGAAAAGTTAAACATTTTTATATCTGTACATCCATCCATCTTTTGTACTGAAATCTACCTGTGACAGACCGAAAATAATTTTGTCTGATATCAAAGTTTTGTCATCAGCTTTGATGACATCTTTCCAGTCAATACTGTCAACTTATTGTTAAACACAAACTAACAAGGCTTCACAAGACTCTCAGTCCACTTTGTCCCCCCATTCGTGCCACTTTTGTCTGACAGAGGGGAAGAGGTGCAGAGGCGCGTTGTGTCCACAAGGGGGCAGGGCCGCTCTGTCTGGGCTATTTTTGGTCTCGCTCCCTCCCGCCCCTCAAGCTAGAGAAATTACATAAGGCAGACAGTGTGTGGGGATGATAGCATCGGATGCTAGCATCACTAGCCTAGCTCAGGACACAACGCAGGACCCAGGCCGGCTTTGTGACCACCAATTGATAGACAAGAGTCAGGCAATACAATTACAGTCAACTCTCATTATAATGTTGGATCCACTATGAACAGATCAACAACCTAAAGCAGTGATATGACCAGACACTTCATTAGGTACACATGCCAGCACAAGCGTTACATAATTGAGGGTTACTTATTATATATTTACTTTTTTATTTATTTATTGGTATTTTAGTTTGCTTGCTACAGCATCTCCAAATTATGCTTTTGTTTAATCCAATTAATACGTTACAAAAAATTATCAAAATATTTAATTAGGGATGCCCCAATTACATTTTTTTTGCACTCGAGTCCGAGTCGCATGATTTTGAGGATATCAAGTCCCGATCTGAAACCTTGGCAATGTATTAAGAAAAAAAGCAACAAAAAAAAAAAGCATCCAAATTGTTTTGGGTTTTTTTTTCTTACTTGAACAAAACTCCCAACATGACACTTGTTATATCAGTTGTTCAGGTCGCATATTAAATTACGCAGTTGTGTTAAACGCAGCGCTATCAGGCAAAATGCTCAATTTGTACACATTGCAAGACATTATCATTGCTAGGTGACGCTAGCTTCAGGTTAGCTTCCCGCGACAACTACCAGAAATTTCCGCCACTGGCTGTTTACTTCCGCTGTTTCGAGCTGTGTTGTGATGTTGTGTAATATAAAAGATTTTTTTTTCTTTTTCTTTTGGCAATATCTGTGGAGCGTTGGATTATTTTGTTGCTTAAAAATAAGAATTACAAAACAAACAAAACATAAAAAAAATAAAATAAATCCCCACGATTCAGCGGAAAATATTGTGATTAAGACATCCCAACATTTAATTATTTATTTATCACCACTGGCAATTTATTTTAACGATTCTTTTGAATTAATATGTATTTTTCCTATTGAATATACACACAACAAAAATATAAATACAACATTTTTCTCTTTGCTCCCAATTTTCTTGTGCTGAACTCACACAAAAGGCGAATTTCTCTGAAATATTGATCACAAATCTGTGCTACTCGCACTTCTCATATGTCGAGATAATCCATGAATGAGTTTATGTCATATATATTTTTAATGTACTGTTTTTATAGTACTGAGCAGGCAGACCACTTTTATTACAGTTACCATTCTTAAAACTTGCACTTATGGAGTTAATCCTTACTGATCCGAAGTCTCGCGAGATTTGTCCAAGTCACGCGTGATCACGGTTGGAATTCTCGGATCGGGACGTTCCACTCGGGAAGGTTCCACGTTGCACGGTCCTGCATTATTGTGGTTGTCGTACAAAGGCAGCAGCATATTTTAGTCAGCATTTTCCCTGCACAATTGAGCAATGTTATAATTACTGAATTCTTTGTGACTGTCATGTGACATCGCATTGCGGAGATAAATAGTCAGATAAATAGTTTTTTTGAGTGAGAGAAGCAAGTGATTATTGGCGTGTGTTGAATCTGGTCAAGTTTTCAATGTGTGTGGACGTTGCTGATCTTTTGTTCATTGAACAAGGTTCTTTTGCACAGCTAGTCATTCAATTTCAACTTTAATCTGTATTAAACTATTTCATATTTTCTTGTCTATGTTTATAGATGAGATAGTCTGACTCTAGGTGTTTTTTTTTCTTCTTCTTGTGGAGCGTGAGAGACGACGGCAAAGCGCTTTGGGCCCCATGTGGTCGAGGTCACATGTTGCCAGCCATCTAGCACAAAACAAAACAAACACAAAAAAAAAAGGCGGGGGAGCCTCGGGGTCTTGCGTCCAGGATCACGGTGAAACAGAGCACTTGTATTCAGCAAATACTGCAAGTGAGTACCACTCGAAACAAATCTGACCACCGTAACACTCATGTGTTCATTTGATAATTGGCTTGACTTTTTACAAATAGCGCAGCATCTTTAATTAGCAGCGCGGTGCGGCGGCCCAATCAATAGTTTCCATATTTTGAACTGGCCGGGCCGGCCGCGTAATGGACTTTTTCACTCTCGCCTGCGCCAGCAAGCACGGCGCCAGCAGCACCATCACACGGACACGGCGGACCTGCTGCATATCGAGGGTCAGCAAATTCATACATTCGTGCATTGGAATGTGGATTCATTCTCAAATTGGAAGCGAGTTGGCCATTAAATCAGAATTTTCAGATTTGAGTCACAACTAGGGCTGCCAAGATTAGTTGACTAGTCGTCGTCGACGGCTAATTTAAACATTCAACTAGTCAGTTTTACATAATATATATCAGCCTTATATTTGTTTTCTTTTTTTCCAATACTGTACTGCCTCAACCGCTCGTTTGACTGCCTGCCGCCTGCTCTCACTGGACGCACATGCGCAGTAGCATTAATCCGGGTCAGACGTGACGTCACCGGAAGCTATAAACTCTTAGCACCAGCTGTACACAGTATGCTATCATGGCTAACCGACATCGGACTTCAAAAGTTTGGGCACATTTCTACAAAGACGCTGAAGCGAATAATTTTCAATGTAAAATATGCAAGCAGATCTTGCCTTTCACGGCATTTGAGACGGAAGCACCTTTTGTCGAATCCTTCTGACGTTGGGAGACAGTCATCTCAGCCACTGTAAGTTATTTGGATGGTTAGCGTCGCTAAGTGCTAACGTGGACGTTAACGGAGACGCTTTCAGTATTTGGCACACACTGTGTGATAAAACGTGCAACGTTGTTACAGCGATGTTATGGCTAAATAGTAAATGTGGCAACGATGTCTTAACGCTATGTTACACTCAACATTTGTTGTTATAAATGTTAAAGGAAACAGTATTTGAGCTAAAAGTTCAAATGTACTATCGGCATAATTGTCTTTTTTGGACTGCACAAGGAATTCTGGTACAAACTGTACTTTAATAAGAGTTGAATGTACTGTTAGTCTGTTACCTTTCACCTGTCACCATCTGTATTACTAACTTGTACATATAGCTTAACAAATTCAAGCTATATGCTAATGATGGTTATAGAAGAGTAGCTACTTGCTTGTCAGCCCCTTAAAAATATTGGCCTAAGTCGTCAAATTAAAAAAAATTCTGGCCACCTTGGCTAAAATTAGGGATGTACGATACAACTTTTTCAGACCAATACCGATACTCAGACCCTCAGGACTCACCGATACCAACTGCCGATACCAGTAGTGCATTTTGACAAATAAATAAAATCACTAAAAGATATTTGTAAACAAATATTTACTTTAATTTTGACCAAAAAAAAACAAAACAAAAAAAAAACAGCACAGTCACTCTTCAATAGTCTTAACGCTCAAAATAAAACACAAAAATGCTCTTTTAGTTTAAGATTCACAATTTTGAAGTATTTCCAAACCGGTGAAGTTTTGGTGAAAAACTGCTGCAAGCTAGTGCCACTTACAGGCAAGGAGGACTCACTTAACGTCTTCCCTCTCTGCCATCGGTCGCTTGTACTCGTCTGCGTCACGAGTACTCGAGTACTTGAAAAAAGGCTGGTATCGGCCCCATACCGATACCTGGTATCGGTACTCGCCCATCCCTACAATTTATTGTATATTTAATTTTCAGCTATATAGCATCAGAAGCGTCCTATTGTTTTTAATTTTGAAAATCGGGCCACCCTACTCTAGAGACACATGGCAGCTTTTAATGAGCAGGGTACTTCCTGGTTCCGGAAGTATGAAAATGCCAATGAGACGGTAAAAAGATCGGATACTAGAGGTGGGAATCTTGGGGCACCTCACGATTCGATTGCGATTACGATTCAGAGGCTACGATTCGATTATAAAACGATTATTGATTTCCCCCCAGGCAGCAGAAAAAAAACAATGTATTTTGGTGCTTTTAATGTTTCGTACATTAGTTACAAAAATAGTACAAAAGTCCTCTCAGGCCTAAATAAACTACTATTTCAGTATCAAGTTAACAGTTCAAAACAGTAAATAAAATACTCAAGTCCTCATTCTGTAACAACAGCTTTTAAGTATATTCAGTCTTCAACAGAATAAAACATAGCATTGAGCAAAAATATATTATTTTTATCCACTCAAAAGTGCACTGAGATATAAATGAAAGACAATGTGAACTACTACTTCAATACAAATGCCTAAAAAAAAAAAAAAGTGCTTTCCTGCTTTTTAAGTTGTGTAAAGATGAACATGTAAACATTAAAGTTTCTCAGAGGTACAAAAAAAAAAACCCTCAAGTGCTTTTCTGCTTTTTAACTTGTGTAAACATGAACGTGTAAACATTAAAGGGATCGTTCGGCTTTTTTAACATGAATCTCAATTTGATCCTCACCTCCCGTGTGTGCGATCAGCACTGACTTCTTTCTGACAGCGTTCGGTGACACGCGTTCATGTTCGACGTTGGACGAGAGGAAAATAGTCCAGCAAGCTGGCTGGGGTCTCGGAAATAAAGCCTTTTTCTTCTAAAAACTATTTGTTTTCAAAAGCGTGATACATTTCCACCACAATACTCTTTTCTGAATAAAATCAGACGCCATTACCGCCAGCCACTACTTTTCTGTTCGTTCGTTCGTATCACTGCGCGGCGCCCTGTCGAACGCTAACCGACGCACTGCAGCCAGCTAGCTGATACTTCCGCCTGAAGTTGTTTGCCTTTTCGGAGCAGGTCTGATCTCACGAAGAGGTGGGTTGGTCAGCTCAGCCATGCTTGTTGTTGTTTTGAATGTCGAGGCGTGAGTTGTGGATGTGTACTCTCGGTCCGTCCCATTAAGCGTCCCGAAGACCGCGCGCGCTACTGCGTTTCAGTTCCGCGTACTTTCCGCTCCGGTCCACTTTTAGTTTCGGTTCCCTTGGCATATTTATATAATCGGAATTTGGACTTTTGTGAATCGTTCTCGATTGTTCCACGGCCGAATCGTGAATAATCTAAGAATCGGAAATTTTGCACACCTCTATCGGATACATGCTGTAAATACATAATTAAAATAAACCAATGTATGCATAGTATGTATGACAGATATATGTATGTATATATGTGCATCCCACAAAACAAAACATCCGCGGTAAATCAAAACTATAGCGAAAGCATAGACCATGAACTGTGAAGTAAATATCTTCTATAAGAGGTGCATCAAGTAGACTAGTGCATCAAATGTGATTTAAATATGCTACAATTAGATATAAACTATTGTAAACTATTCGAAAGTCATCTACAGTCACGACAGTGTCTTGTCGGTCAGCCGGCGGAAAGCTCTCAGGCCGTCCATCCAAACAGGAACAAAAACGCCGTACGGACGAGATGGATCGCCGAAGGAGACCAATCCATCAGCGGCTCTTTGGACCCGTCCTAAATATAGGAGCAGCAGAACGGAGACACTCCAGAAAGTCAAACCAAATCTGGTGTAAACAAAAAGTGGCTGTTCTACATCAAGGCCGCCGTGTTTCGGCCTTCCTCATGGCCATGCTGACAGCAGGTAATACATGCTCGTAGCGTGGTCGCTGCTCAATGTCCATCTTAAAATAGAGGCAAACAGGCTTGTGTAGAATAAAACGGAAAATTAAAAAATCCAAATGTGGCCCCTTTCGACCATGGTGGCACCCGAAATAGAAAAGGGTGTAAAAATAGCGTCGCCCGAACTATCGAGCGAGTTTTAAAATGGCGGTCATGAGACTGGCGGTTTTGCATAGACACCGAGTGGTGACCAGTCGACAATGAGATTTTTCTCTCTTTGCCATAACTCAAAAGTCAATAACAAGCAGTGACTCACACCAAAGTTTGTACAACCACCGCCTATGGACTCGGAATGCTAATGCATGCTAATGCTAAACCACTTGCTGAACCTTTGACACCCGAAAAAATGTATCTGATTGTCACACAACAACCCGTCAGTTAAATTTCTACGTAATAATTTTGAGACCAGATTCAGAATTGCATCTGCGTGTACGCTATACAAATGTTTCCCTTTCCTGTGAGGATTCTCAGGACTGGGCGCTATTGCGCCTGGCGGCCTGCAGGAGGCACAGTTACGCTCACGCTGCCACAGCAGCAGCAGTAGCAGCAATAGCGGCACAACTGACCCTGCCTGCTTCCAGCAGCTGGGTTCCCATGGCAACCCCAGTCGGTCCATACCACTCATCTCCCTCTATCTCGCCAGGCCGCTTCGATTGCATCCTGCCCTTCGCACGTCGGAACTGAGCAGGACCGATCATGTTAAATCAGCAATTAAGACAGACAGCTACTGTATGGCCACAATCAACACTCCTGCCATGTTTTGGTTCTGTGATAAAGCAAAAAATGCTTAAGGGGTCAATGGGGCCGAATTCATAAATTCATCCATCCTTTTTAGAAGCAGCAATCGGTATCTTTCATGTTCATTCATGTACAGTTTATTTTCATGGTATATAAGTAAATAATATATTTTTGTAAATTCCGGCCAATGTTAAATTTTAATTTATACCCTTTTTCTTGTTAATTTGTTTTGAAATAAAATATTTTATACCGGCAATTTTAGGTCTGGGATTTTATATTAGATTTAATATTCACAATGACTATTCATGTTATTTGAGCTGAATCATGCATTGGGTCATGATGACCTGTGGACATTAGCATCTGTGCAGTAAACAAAATTATAAGTGAGGGTTTGAAAACACATCTAACTTGAGTTAGCGAGTATGTCGCAGCGTCCCCGTGCCGACAGACGGCGTGTCATTTGCGATGAATCCGAGGGGTGACACAAATTGAGAGCTGAAGCGAGCGGGATGATTGATAAGGATGTTGCCTGTCAAGGAGCAATTTACAGATATATATATATACACATCATACAAATAGTGGATTAGCTCAGAAACGCTTACAATTGTCCAAATATTTCATTTCATTATGATGAGATGAAAATGATTAAAAGTAGCTTCCTGCTAATCCCAGCAGATCAGGTGGACCAGACGAGGAGGTGATTTGATGTGCGCGTGATTAACGGGATAACGCCGGTGGAATAATGCAAGTGACACCGCAACAACTTAACTGGATGGACCGCAGCTTAACTGGATGCGGAATCAAAGCAAACGATTAAACGTGCGCACGCGGTAAAGTCAACTTGACAGCCCACATTTTCTTCATGTTGTTCCAATAACTCCTGTAGGTAGGTGTCAAGAGTGTACGTTTCATACGGTCAAGCGTCAAACCGAGTCTAGGAGTTTTAGCTGCCTGTAGTGTTAATTTCTTTTTTTTTTTTTTAGTCCAGTTTCAATCATGCATGCTAGTTTTTAATCATAGTTAGTCAACCACACCCCGTTTTTATTTAGTCGACTACAAATCTAGCATTTTAGTCTTTTAGTCCAATAATTTTTTTTTATTTGTCTCGTTTTAGTCAACAAAAAGTTGTTTTTTTTTCAATTTTTTTTTTGTCAGCAGATTATGTTGAAAATTTCATATCAAAAACAATTTCACACAAACAATGACAGTATATCAACAAGTGGCTATTATGGCTTTATGCTACGAGTTAGTAAGTTAGCCAGCATTAGTTAGCGGTCGATTAACATTACTGTTGGAACGTTATAGTTGTGTTATAGTAGTTGTTATGTTTCGTTATAACTATTTTTTTTTTTTTACCTTTCACCGTAAATCCACCTCCTGTCTGTCCCAGGTGTTTTTGCATGTTGCACTCATTAGCTGCAGATTTGAAAGGGGGTGTGTCACAGCGACAGATTAGCAGAGACAGGATTTTACAAAATCATATAATTTTTGTCTCGTTTTAGTTCATGAACTAAAATGTCCAGATTTTAGTCCAGTTTTATTAAGTGAAGTACATTTTCGTCTTGTCTTCATTAGTCGATGAAAATGCATACTGATTGCTTCCCAGTTACTGTTTATTAATGAGGGTTTTAGTGTAGTTTTAGTTTTGTTGACGAAAATATTTTTGTTTAGTTTTTGTTAAGGAAACTAAGAGAGATAGGCCGATATGTTTTTTGTCAGGGCCGATACCGATACCAATTATTAATAGTCAAGGACACAGATAACCGATATTTGGAACCGATATTCATTTTCACCAAAAGGGGAAATTTTGGCATCAACATTTTGAAAAAAAATAAAAAATACAAACTCCAGCTCTTAATTTTTTGTTTTTTTTTATTTTAAAGCATATGTTTATTGAGCAACTTTTAGGGTTAGTAAAATATTGAAGTTTTTTTTTTTTTTTTTTAAATCTTAGTCAATAGACATCTTTGTTTTTAAAATCTAACAAGTTCTGGGATCTCCCCGGGGCAGTAGCATGTTTTCAAAAGTTAAAAAACAATTGTCTTCTACACGAAATAAAGTATTCCAACATTTCAAAAAATCTGAAGTATTAAATTTGTACTTATATTAGTTTTAATTACAAACAAAAACAGAAGGTGCAGAGAGTTCCCAGGCTCAGCAGCATCTCTGAAAATTTAAATTTGTTTAAAAAAAATCCAATAAAATTAATTCCCTGAAGTTAACACTTTTTTTAAAATGGATCCGTTATCGTCCATATGAATCTTCAAAATGGCCGATGCCGATATTTGTCAAAATGTTGAATATCGGCGCGTCTACCCCTAGAAATTAACACTAGCTGCCTGTATACTCGGATCACAAACACTAATAACAATGTTGACACCTTTCATAGCATGAGCTTAGTTGTCTCAATTTCGTATGCAGCAGAAATTCACCCAACTGTCATGGGACTTGTCAGATGAATATTTGGCGAATCGCCAGAAGTTCATCCAATTGTCACACGACCCCTCATGGGACCGCTACATTCTGAATCGTAAATAGATCACTCTGATTTCAAAAATAATGTGAAATCACACTTTGCTTTGTCATCTTTATAAAGCATAGCTTTATATACAATGGAACATTATAGATTTACTTCTCGCCTTGTGAAAGAATCAGATTTACGCCACCAAAGAGAAACCAGGACAACTCTCCTTCCGCAATCCAACTTAACGGGCGTTAATATAGAACTGAAACCTAAGTGTTCACATAGGTTAGCAGCCCCGACCCTCCCGCGCACTCAGCTCAAGCAGTCTATGCAAACAAGCCCAGAGACTGAAAAGATATAAAAGCTTTCCATAAATAGCCCGTTGTGACCTCCTCGGACCACATTCCGCTGGAGGTCAAAGTTGAGTTGACTAAAGGAGGCTGAGCGGGAAGTGGGACCTTGGCGTGGGTGTGGTTGGCTGGATAATGCTAAACGTTAGCACATCTCATTGGACAGTCTGCTTTCATACATTTTTTTTTCATTGGAATTACTTTTCATTCATTTTCTTTCCATGAATAAATCAGCTGTTTAGAGGACTAAACATGCATGAACTCCAAAATTTGGCAAATGTATATCCTACTAAATGTATTGCCCCACCTACCAGTCACTATATAACATGTAACCGGCATAGATACATGAATATCAAAAAATAAATAAATAATAATAATAATAATAATAATAAAAGATTCAACTGTGACTGTCACACTCACTTGCTCTTTTTTTTTTCCATTCACATTTCCCACAATAATCACGTCACTTAACACTCACACTCGATGCTGATGGAGTGTCAGTCAAGGAAGACGCAGGCTGCTACAGAAAGGGGACATGGGCGAGAACAAAAACTAAAAATATATTTTGAACAAAATGTGTTTTTCCGCATGTGTGAAAGCTTCAAATTTGGAACAGTTATAAGTCTAATGAGATTCCAAAAAACTGGTGCTTAGCGATTAGCGATTAGTCGACTTCAGGGGTGGACTGGTACAAAAAAAAACAAACAAAAAAAAAAAAACGGCCCTGCCATTTTAATATACCAGCCTGACCCGACTCCTGACCATACCTGTGTCTAACACTGATATTTTTGACTGATGTTGGTTCAGTTTGCCGTCTGTATTAAAAATGGATGAATGGACTAGGCCCTCTAAATTGTGGGCCAGTATCTTGAGGTAAAATAGAATAAAAATAATAACTAAAAAGCACTGTATCAGCCCCAAAAGATGCCGGCACACTGGGCATCTGCCCTGTATGCCAGATGGCCAGTCCAACCTTGGTTGACTTCAAGTCAAATCAAGTTTATTTATATGGCCCTTAATCACACAAAAGTCTCAAAGGGCTACATGCCCACAGTTGACGAGTAATGACATCCCCTGATCAAGCCACAAAAGGGCAAGGAAAAAATAAAAAATAAAAAAATAATTAAGAAACCTTGACTTCAAGCTTCAAACGATACGGAATAATACAGCTAACAAATGGGTTCAACACCTCGTCCTAACCCAGATCCCCAAAACTCCCTCTATTGGAATGTTAGAAAATAATCATCCCTGCAAACCAGTTTGGTGATCAATCATCCATCCCTATTCTCACCCGCTCATATCTAACAAGATGCACAAAAAAAAAAAAAAAAGAAAAAGTCTCGTGTCATGCTAAAAGAGTTGAGTTGGACATTACAGCTTCAAGTAGCCATTTTATAGTCATAAATCTAACCATCATGTCTGATGAACATTTCAAGTAATCACTACGAAAAAGTCATTTATTTATTTATTTATGTATTTTTTTGCTGGGATTTTGTAGCTGAGACCGAGTATGTGCGTGTATGATGATATTCCTACACTTGCAATGTGTTTACTATCATAGAATTAAGTGAAGAGCAGGTATGGTGGGAGGGCGGGGAGGAGGGGGGTGGGGAGGGCAGTCGAGGGGATATACACACACACACACACACACACACACAAACACACACACACATCAACCTCACACAGAAGCGTTTTGTGTCTCACCTTCTGCTACTGACCTTCCCTTTGTTTACAGCGCATTGCCGGGATACTCCCTTTGATTCGGCTGCGCACACGTGACCCGCTGCCAGTTTCTGCTCTGCAGTACTGCTGCTAAAAATAGCATCCGCTTGCCCTGGCTCCACTGCTAGTTTACATAAGCTCGAAAGGGGGTGGGGGGGGGGGGGGGGGGGGCAGAAGTGGGGGGTGCGGGTGTTCTATGGACAACCATTCCACAATCTCTCCGAGCAGCGCCACCGCTGCTGTCCTCCAGCGGTCTGCGCCGTAACACGCCCGGTCAACAGCACTGTGCGTTGTGCGTGTACGTGTGTGCAGTCCACACGCAGACCGACCGCCAATACCCGACATTCACCACAGGCCTCGCTCCCTCCTCTCTGTCCTTTAAAATGGAAGCACTTTTTAACCCAAAAATAAAGAGCTATTTATAGCCTCTCTCTCTCTCTCTCTCTCATTGGTTTTAACCTAAACGTTTTCCTCCTCACTACTGCTTGTGTACAAGACGAGGTGGACAAAATTAGCAAGGGATGAAAAAGGTCAAGTTTATGTCAGAAAAAGTGAGAAAAGCAATATTGTTCGCATAGTTTTTCATAGTTACATACATACATAGTTACATAGTTTGTGTGTTTTTCATTTAATATATGCGATGGGAACTATATAGTGAAGCTGAGCCATATAGGAAAAAGATGAATGGACAGATTTGGTCATTTTGTTTTGTATTTTTGTATTGTCATTTAATGTTATATTTTGGTCTATTTTGTCTATAACATTGGTTATAATTTTAATAATACGTGTTCAAATCTATTTCTTCCAATATTTGTGTTGCTTTCTATAATATTTTTGCATTTATTTTCACATTTTTGTCAAATATTCTTGTATTTCGGCACTAATAATTTCTTATTTGTATTTAATATTTTTCACATTATGTATATTTTTCTTCTTACATATCTATAATTTTACTGAATTTTTGAAAATTATTTTTGTATACATTATTATTTTTAATGTAATATTAAAAAGATCCCTATATTTATTAGAATTTGTTGTAGTTTTTCTCTAACAGTTTTGTGTTTCTTCCAATACTTTGCATTAGAATTTTTTTAAAAGTTTTTATTATATATTGTCTTTTTTTGTAATGTTTTTTACATATGCATTTCTTTTCTAATATTTTTATATTTTTCACGAGCTTTCAAAAAAAAAAACTCCAATAATTTTGTATTTCTTTTCTACTATATATATATTTTTTTGTCTAGTACTTTTGTTATGATAGCATGAAAGTGCCCAACTCGTCTTTGAATGTTTTCGGTAAACAAGGGTGGTGGTGGCACATCAAGTGTAGTTTAATCTTTGTGTATTACAGAGTCTACACAAACATATAAAAAATAAAAAAAAAATGAAAATTGTAGTTTTTATTTATATGACCCATTTCTTAATAATAATGATAATAATAATAATAATAATATGTTATTTCTGGGGAGGCCTGTGCAACATTTGGGAAATTTTGTCTGAAAAGTTACATTTTTGTTCTTGTACACAAAGATGAGGACTAAAACTAGCTCGGGATGAATAAACAAGTCACGTAAACGTGACAAAGCAAGTGTTGCTGTGACAACCGGTGAGATACACACAGCGGCTAATCTTGTGACATGTTGCACGGTGCTACCCGGGGCGGCTTTAGGCTTTCGACACAAAAGCAGACGCAACCGTAACGTCTGGAGGGAGACATGACGCACATGGAACCGTTTCAGTGTTCAAGGAGAAATTGCTAATCAGCAAAGACAAAACTTTTTTTTTTTTTTTAATAACTACTTGCATATCAAAAGTAATTTTGTGCATTACGAAGCACGTGCACTATGTTGACTCAGGGAGACGACACTTCTAAAGCACCGGCGAGCAACGCTAAAAGACCGAGCGAGCTGGACTTAGCCAGCGCGGCTAAGAAGAGCGGCTAGTGGGAGAAACTAGTAAAAGCAGAGTATGACAAGCGGTAGGAGCCCAAATCATGTGACTCTGCGACGAAAACCTGCAGGCCCCCAGCGGTGGAAGGTAAGTGGCAGGCGACCCACTGGGTCTGACAATAGCCACAAGCACCGCCGGGGCAAACTATGTTCACAAAGGAAAATGGCGGCGAAACATGACAGGTCACGATATGATAATTCTCACGATATTGTGGGGAGGTTGTCAATATTTAAAAAAGGTTACTATGTAAAAATATGAGCTCATACTAAAAAAAAAAAAAAAAAAAAAAAAGTACAATATTGTGCTTTCATACATAACATCAAGTTATGTTATTATGTTTTATTATTATGTTTTGTTGTTAATGCACACACATATTGAGGTCCTCCACATATTGTTCTTGCTTCACAGGCATGTTACGTTCCCTTTCATCTGACAATTTTAAACATAGAAGGGCCAAAACATACCTAATGAAAATTAAATTGCACTAAAAAACTAGCCACCAGAGGGCGCTACAACTGCACAAGTGGTAGTCAAACTGACGCTTTTCACAAATGTGTGGCATTTAAATATCGTGAACATGACGATGACGATATAGTGTCAGTTTTAATATCACGATATCGCGCTTATCGTTACATCCCTAATAATTCGCCACTACTAGACCTACGATTATATTTAAAAATGTACTAACCCTAATCAATCCCATTAGCCAATCCCTGACTTATATTTCTGTTATCAACATCCCTCATAATAACAGTCATTTTTCCCCTTATAATCCTAATGGCAAATGTTTTCGGGGTTCCTTTCAAATCAGGTTATAACATTCTGAAGCGTTTCCACCAAGTATACTGCAAACACGTTAGGAGAGTGCAAATGAGTGGAGGGGAATGGGGGGGGGGGGTCCCACAGGGAGCTGCAACAACCTTAAGGACAGTGGTTTGTGAAGATGGGCGTTCCACTGACCTTCCCAACTGATCACGTTGCGGAGTTGGTCTTAACACACATTAAAAAACAAAAAAATGCGTCTTTGATACAACAGTCAGCTGACAACAGTGTCATCTGAGTCCAGGAAGGGACATTTGTAAATAATCTGAATTATTAGAGATCTTTCAAATACAATTCACCTTTTAGGATGTGTGTCGTCGGCACATTCGCGACTTCATATCTTACTATCTGAGTGAGGAGGGTGTGAGCCAATGGGAGCGTAGAAGAGGCGGGGCTTTTGCAGAACGTGACATCAAGCGCCACATGTCCGGAGCAGGCGCTAAAGTGCAACTAATCAAAACATTTTGCTGCAATTGACAGTTTCTAGTTGCGGATGAGACAGAAACAGATGCACATTTTTGCCTCGGGGGATACTTTATTTTAATGTGTTTTTATTTTTTTATTTTTTATTTTTTTTAATTGAGAGAGTCAAGAGAAGGCGCCATGACCACACAGTTGATGATAAGCCAGAGTCAAAATAAATCAACATTTTTCAATATTTATGTATTTACTTTCTTCTATTGTTTTATACTTTTTCCTAGAATTCAGTATTGTTTCTTTTCTAATAACTATTTTTCAGCTAAAATGTTCACATTTCCCATGTTTGTACTTTTCCTCGAATTTCCTGTGGACCCCAGGAACCGGGCCAGCCTGTTTTTAGCAAAAATCTGTGTATAATTGATGTCCATTGAAATGGGTAATAAAAAAAATTAAACCCCCAAAATTCTTGAAAAGACTGATAAACATCGCACGTGCCCTTTCCACGAAAAACAAGGGCAAGAGGTGGGGAGACAATTTTTTATTTTTTTTAAATCTACGAATATGTGAATCCGCATGTGCCGAACTACAAGTATGCAGGGGTCCACTGCACTTGTATTTTGCGTCTAATGTTTTTATATATTTTGTTGTTTTAAAATTTGTCTACTTTAATTTTTGTAGCTTCATTTTTTTCCAGTTATGTATTTGTGCGTAATATTTGTGACTTTGGTGTGTTGTACAAAAAATTGTAGAGATTGAACAATAAATAATCTATTATCAAATTAATCAACTATTTTGATAAACATCTAATTTACTTTGGAAAAAGTGATTCACATTTTTAGAAATAAAGGGATAGAAATAAAAAAAATAATAAAGGGATAGAAATAAAAAATACATTTTTGACCCTATCATCGATTAATCGAAAATATAAACAACTTTATTAAAATAATCGCTAGTTGCAGTATACATATTTGTGTTTTTTTTTGTCTAGTATATTTGTATTTTTTTTCTATATTTGTATATTTTTTCTAATGATCGTGTATTTTGCATCCAATACTTTAGTATCTTGTCTGTTTTGTTTTTACACATTATTGTTGTCTTAAACATGTTTGTGTTTTTCATTTCATATTTCTTTTCTCCCAATATTTGAATAATTTCATCGAACATTTTCACATTTTTCTGATACTTTTATATTTCACAATTGGTGCTACTCTAGCCTCCAAATCACATTAAATCGTGTTGGTGCTGCACTGAATGAACACAATCATTATTTTTTCGGGATAACCTTACAATCCTCAATTTTGACTTTCAAAATGGCCTCTAAAATGTCAAACTCTATTACAAGCAAACTCATCTTACTAAAAATCTTGTAAAAAGTGTTAAATTAAAGCGACTTAACCTGTGAGCGGGGGAAAGAGGCCGGCGTATATAAATACATCGCTCTCTCGGGCTCTTCCGTGAAAAGAAGAGGCTCCTTATTGAGCAAAGCGACTGTTTGCAAAGCTCTGTTTCGCTGGGCCCTCCAGGGGCCGGGGCCTGGCTGACAATGGCGGCCATTCTTAGCATTTTACTGCCCCAGATGACTGTGTCAGAGCCCCCCCCACCCCCTTCCTCACACCCGGGGGCTGGTGGCGGGGTCCCGTGACCAGCACGAAGAGAACCAGCCACAGCCGGGCCCGAGACAACCAGAACACGGTCCGACTTCCTGTTACGCTGCTGCGGACACGTCTGTCTGTCCTGGACTCACCGCAATAAAAATGCTACTTTAAATATGGACAAAAATATGTGCTCTTAATATATTTCATTTTTCATAATTCGTTTCTCTATGCATGAATAAAAAAAAAAAAAAAAAGACTATTCGAACACAACAACAAAGGGGTTGAAGCAAACAAAATAACCACAAAATGTGTTTGATTTATTTTTTCCAGTGCAATCTTGCATAAAATTTATCATTCATGGACGGCACAAAACTGCCAAACAGCAAACCAACATTAAATGGATGAACTCATTTTGTGCATTTATTCCACAAAAATCAACTCACTCAAAATGTTAAAGGGATACTTTACTTATTTAGCCATTTTTGGCAGTCAAACATTAAAATTTTACCTATAATAAACTTGATATTTTCATTATTTTTCATGTACAATTAGTACCTTTAAAAACACATTTTCCAAATTGCTGTCGACTGAAAATGACATCACAAGGGCTCAGGTAACCAATCACAGCTCAGCTTGTGAATGTCACATGACCAAACCTAGAAAATATGCTGCAAAATGTGTTTTTAAAGGTACTATTTGTATGTGAAAAATAATGAAAGTAACAAATTAATTATAGACAAAATATGAACATTTTATTGGTATAATGGGCTAAATAATAATTAATTAATTATCCCTTTAACATCATTTAGGTACTTTGTTTGTACTGCGTCAAATCTGCAAAAAAAAAAAACTCATTGGGCCAACTCATGTTGTAGTATAGGGCAATATACGATCCAGTGTAAGCGCAACTACTCCATAAGTGCCATCTAGTGGTAAAGGGTGATATTACAACTTAAAATTACAATCAATGCAGATTCAGTTTGGCACCCGCTAATTCTTATATATATTTTTCACCCCCCCCCCAAAGTAATCTTTAAATATTTTCTTCAATATTTGCCCCCCCCCCCCAAAAAAAATAAATAAAAATAAAAATAAAAATAAAATAAAAAAATAAGGAGCGGGCATGCATTGATGCATTGAATGCTTGTCTTTTTTCTTCTTCTATTTTTTCAATATTTTGAGGTTTGTAAAAGAAATACAAATTAAAAAAATTACTTTTTTTTTGGGGGGGGGGGTGCATGAACTGAATGTTTTTTGTTTTTTATTTTTTAATATTTGGGGTTTAAAAAAATAAATATATATATATATATATATATATATATATATATATTTTTTTTTAATTAAGGCACAAATGATTCCTGCACTCGTGCTCTCTCTCTCTCTCTCTCTCTCTCTCTCTCTCTCTCTCTCTCTCTCTCTCTCTCTCTCTCTCTCTCTCTCTCTCTCTCTCTCTCTCTCTCTCTCTCTCTCTCTCTCTCTCTCTCTCTCTCTCTCTCTCTCTCTCAGAAGAACATGTCTTTCATTTGTCTAAGCAACATGTGAGTGTATTTTGTAAAATGCTCTTGGTTACACTACAGGTGTGAATAACATATGCATATAGTTTGCTGATGCTTAGATTTTAACTTTTCCACTCTTGTCTTCATTTTCTTTTTTATCCACCACAGGGACATCAGATGGAAATTGGCAAACCTAAGCATCTCTACTGTTGAGTTTTAATCTGTTCTGTACCTGGTCCTCGCCAAATAAATGAGCAAACTCAACTAAAAGCATCAAGTCAGTCTGGTACTTCATTATTTGTTCTTTCACTGTTAATATTCATTGTGATCACTTCCTGTCGGTGGGCACTTCCTGTGTCCCAATACTTTGCCTTTGATGCACCCGAAGCTCTCTGCAATGGAACCAGTTCTGCAGCATCCAAAAATAGCCAGCGTTCAATCAAATGGCAGACACATATCTGTGCTGTTAAAACATAAATGTGCAACGCGCAGGGGGGATCGATAGATTCCAAAAGCGTCGATAGGCACACGCTCTTTGGTTCTGATTTATTTCCTGTCCACAGTCTGGTTCCAGCATAAAGTTAGCATATGGAAATCTTATAGATTTTTTATACTTTTTTTTTTTTTTAACTTTGATGAAACAAACATTTACGTAATCATTCTATAAGAAAAAACACTTTTTGGCCATCAAAATTTTACAACATTTAGCAACACTGTTGTGGTCGTCTGTTGGCCTGTTGGTCACAGTTGTGATTGTAAACATCCACTTTTTTTTGGGGGGGGGATCTCATTCAACCACCTTCCAAGATCAATTTTCAAGCTGCTCTATTTATACACATGTACAGAGACTATACAGAGATTATATTATGCTACAAATAAACAAAATGCTGGCTTTTAGAAAACAAATTATGTTTCAAGAACATAATGTTTCAAATCTCCCAAATTAGCACACTATGATTTCCAATAAGTATTTCAAGCCCCTTTTTCTACATTAACACGTCATTAGAATTAGAGTAAAGCATACTTTGGACCAGTGGATCTTAACCTGGTTGCAGGTACTGAAACCCACCAGTTTCCTTTGCACAGTCACCGAACCTTTCTTTATTTCAAAGAAGAAAAAAAAAAAGTGTATTTTTCCAATTCAATAAACAGGTTTACTGGTGAACAAAATGAACAGGGAGAGGAACTTTTCAATGAATCTGGCTCTCCATCTTGAATTCAGAAAGCATGTTCTGTATTAACCATCTAAATGCAGCTTAAGTAAGTGTTCCTTTAGTTTTGCTAGGACGCCGACTCCCATCACTCAACTCAACTCGATATTCATAGAAACACAGAAACAACTACAACTGTTTTTTTAAAAGATGGAACGCAGGGGCAGCAGATACGATAAAAACAGCAGAGGCCCTAGGATTGAACCCTGTGGAACACCATATGTTCCGCTACACGTGAATTCATAATGCATATATTCATTTGACCTCTTGCTTTTTTCACTCAACATACTTTTAGTTAGTATGAAGGGATAATAAAAATAAACAGCAATAAATATATAAATAATAAAGAAATATATAATATATCTAACAGGTTAATTGGGCGCTCTGAATTGTCCCTAGGTGTGCTTGTGAGTGTGGATGGTCGTTTGTCTCTGTGTGCCCTGCGATTGTCTGTCAACCAGTTCAAGGTGTACCCTGCCTCCTGCCCAAAGCCAGCTGGGATAGGCTCCAGCAGCCCCCGTGACCCTTGTGAGGAGTAAGTGGTAAAGAAAATGGATGGATGGATAATATATTTAAAAAAATATATAAATAATAATGATAATATCACACGACGTACCATCACAAAAACTACAAGTCGACTACTGAGCACATCAAATCCCATGCAGCACAGATAGGCCAATCAATGAAGTGTGATCACCTGCAGGCAATGATGGCGTTTCATCACAAATCATGAGTCGGGTGTGTGTCTTGACCTCCACCAAACCAGACTCAGCTAACCCGGGGTTCGATCGAAACCAGCTTAAGAATCCCTGCTTTAGAACCCGCCACTGCTCACCCCGCCATCCAACCCCAGGGCCAATATGGCGAGTACATATTTCAAGTCATGGGCAGACAAAGTCAGGAGGGGGTTATTATTATGTAAATGAGCTGAACTGTGATATTACAGTACAGTACTATTTGTGTACAAGTGATTTTAAAGTACATTTCTCCATAGTATGTATGCGACCTACCATAGCAAAAGTGACGCACGCGTATTTCAGAAATGACATTTTGGCATAATTAAAAAACTGTTTATTCCACAATGTTTATTTCATGAAACTCAGACTTTTAATCGATAAAAAAGGGTTGACCTTTCACCTACTGAATGAAGCATTACTGCATCCGCCTGAGTGAGTTTGGGCTCATTTTACTATGGCGGTCACATATCTCCCCTTAAAAATGCTCATTATAATAAAAAGAAATAACGTTCCATCTGACTTCAAGATCCAGAGGAAAATTTGTTTGGGCGTTTTTTATTCCCACAAGGTTGCATTGGTTGAGGCCTGTGAGCACACTGACAGGCGAAGAGCACAGAAAAGAGGAAGCATGTGCTGTAAGGCGGAGCTTGGAGAGGCCATGTGAGTGTCACCTGACTGCCCCTTCCTCTCCTTTCTGCTCTCAGGCACAGGACTTGACCTGCGGTCAAATTTATGTTCAAGGAGTCCGGTCTATTTGACAAGAAGAAGAAAATCCAGGCGAGACCTAAGATGGGTTTGCAAGTGACACACTTCGGCACTATTTGGATGTGGGTCACATAAATTAAAATGTTACATTAGAGGTTTATAAAATAAATAGATAAATGTGATTTATCGTAAATATGTTCTACTGGTGCTGTAAAGAACATTAAGTTGTAAATATGGTACATTAGGGTTAGATAGAACTTGCTTTTCTCAACTGGCAGGTAAATGAGCTCATGTTGAGTAGAAGCAACTGTGGATAAAACCAAACTGTTTCAGGGTTTAGGGTCGCCCCCCCCCAAAAAAAAATCTTGACTACAACATGTTATATGTGACCTCACAGCTTAGCTTCAGAAAACAGGTGCGCTGTGATTGGTCGTTGCCTGAGCCCTGAGTAACTATGATGTCATCTTCAGTTGACACAGCAAGTGTCAAAATGGCTGCCGTCTGATATTGATTAAAACGGCTGGATTTTGCTTCTTAATTAACTCATATTCCACAAATGTTTTATTAATCAGAATGTCATGTTTAGACTAGTGAGGTCACATATAACATACTGCTATCAAGAAATGTTTAAGGTTGACTTAAATAAATGTGGACCATCAGCAGTGTATGGAGTCTATGGACCATTAATATGATGTAAATATGCTCCAATGGAGTTGTATTGAATGTTACATGTATATATAGTACATAAAAAGGGTATAGACATTAATATGTAAATATTGTCCATTGTGATGTAAATATGGCACAATAGAAATACACATAATATACATTAGGGGTGTGCTAAAAAAAAATAGATATATCGCAATATATCGTTGCGGGCCTCATTACAATACACGTATCGATACGCAGGCATCAGAATCGATATTGCTCGTTAACGTTAAATAGGCAGTTAACGTTTTCCTTTGCAGCTGGCATTGTACCTAAAAAATAAAAACCAGCAGCGTCTTTGAAGTTAATTGCCTTCAATTAATGCAAAAATAGCTCACCGGTGACCGGACACTGTGTCTTGCTAAGATAAATGAAAGCAGAGGAAGAATATCAACATTTATTTACTTATAAACTTAACATGGCACATGTGTCTTAATGGACCAATTTTCCTATATTTTGTTTTAAAAAACGAAATAGAATTTGTTACATGAAAAAAATGCTGTTTTTATTTCCCCAAATATTTCTAATAAGCACATTTTAGAGCTGTAATTTTAATACTTTGATATTTTTGCTCATATCGCCTCATGCCTATTAATACATTTTCCCGGTGTGTCTGTGAAAACTGCTCCTTGCTCTGCAGTGCATACACATTTAGGCCAGGCATGTCGCTTGGTGGTAAGCCAGAAGAGCTACAAACAAAAACATTTTTGTCAACCAGCATAATAAACATATCCTTTAGGTATACATATGACTGTTATTATAAAATGCAACAAAATTAATGTAAAATATCGGGATGCTTATCGCCTTGAAGATCAAGTATTGGGATACATATGTATCGCGATACGTATTGTATCATGACACCTGTATCGTGATACGTACCATATCGTGAGGTTTGCAGCAACACCCAGCCCTAATATACATTGAATATGAGGTGGTATGGTTCAGTGCAGGTGTCTTGAACATGATGTAATAGTACATATACGAGAGGATTATATAAGATTAAATATGGTATTTTTTATAGCAGTAACAATCACATCGATCAGTGGACCTTAACCTTCATTTAAATCAATGGTAGGTGAAAAACTGGTCCTAGACCATTAAACCTATGTTTAACATAGAATGAATTTTTTCATTATTGTACAGTTGATGTTGGCACTTGTGTAGTGCTCACATTCATTTTCCGCAGGCAACATGGATATTGGATACGGGTCACTTGAAAAATACTGTGCATTTAAAAAAAAAAAAAAAAAAGGTTGTACACTTAGACCTACATTGTAAATCCACTAAAAGTAAGTCACTGATTAAGTGCGCCTTTGACCGAACCCTGCCAGATAAAGGCAGCCAACCTTTGTGACGGGGAGGGGACACAATTGGCCTGCGCATGTCCTCACTCTCACCAACAAGTCAAATCGGACTACATGAAGACGAAAGCTTCTTTTTTTACAGGCACGTGGTGGCACTACAACAGCCTCCCAAACATCAGCACCGGCCTTGCCACACACTGCACTTATTATCAGTATTTCCAAACAGCGTCAGGAGTTGTACAACTGTTTGGAATAAAAAAAGTTTTTTTTTTTTTTAAAAAAAACAGTCTGTACAGGTGCTGGGCCAAAAAAAACATGGTGACCCACATCCGCTTTTGTCCCACTGGGATGTGGCAATTCATAGTAGATAGATTTTCAATGGATTTTCTTTTTAACATACACGGTACACAAGTCATCAACCGCGACAAAGTAAAGTTCTACTTAAGTCCGGTAGGTGTCGCTAGCGCGCACTTAAAACTACCAACACATGTCAAAAAACACTGCTTACATTTTGAAAGCAACATTCCCAACTAACTAAAGAACTAACGTACTGGGACGCTGTTACACTTACGCTCCACACACAGCCAAGCTTTCTCCCCATCTGCTGGAACTTGCGGGTCACTGCCCCACTTGGCCCTAATGCAAGTGGACTGTAATTGGTACACGTGAAAATCCCTTCCTAGCACTGTGCACGCAGACATTGAATGGCTTTGTCCTTCCCGAGTGTGTAGCTACATTGTTGTGACTTTCAGCTTGTCCTAAACAGAGGTCACCACAGCGAGTCCCCATGAAAGCTGGTCGAAATATTCAAATCAGCTAAGGCTGTCACTATGGAATATTTTTACAATCGATTGTTCAATTGATTGACCAATTAATCTAATAACATTTTGGATTTTTTAGGTTTATATTTGTATGAATTAGTGCCGTCACTATCGAATATTTTTAGAATCAATTAATCGATCGATTATTCAACCGATTCATTGGATTCCTAATTAAAATTATGTTACCGGTTCAGTCATTGCTTTCCAAAGTAAAAACAGATGTTTGCAAGTGTCTTATTTTGATTAAAGACAGAAGACAATCATTCTTCTTTCATGAAGGACTACAGAAATCAGTGAACAATTACTATGGATATATATTAAAATAGTTGTCAATTAAATTGATAAATTGGTAATCGATTACTCAATTAATTTTGACAGCTCTAGTATGAATGGAGAAAATAATTAATAAATGTACTATGGGGGGAAAACTGTTGTCTATTAATTTGCTAATCGATTAGCTGTTGATGAATCAATTAATTTTAAACCCCTTTGGAACCAGCCACTACCAATCTATTAAAAACCTTCTTGGTTATCTTTGTAAAGAAGACTACATTGGAATGTATTGGGTTGTGCAGGTGTACCTTACAAGGTGTCTGGTGTGTGTATTTACAGTAAATGGGGGAGGGGTGTCTTTACATAATGTAGGCCAGCTCAGACTTTGCAAATGTCATACACACACACACACGCACACTTGTATAATTTTTCCAGAGGACAAACGCTCGACCCGTCGCTTGTCTTGCCACACCAAGAACAAATACGCGGCTGTCATATTCTTACATGGCACGACAACGGTGCACAAAGCAGGGCTTTTCTTTTGCCACACAAGGACTACAGACGATGATGCCTTTTCATTAGAAGAAAAAAAAAAACAACACACACACAGGATATTGAAAATTGTGTAACCTATGTAGAAACAAGAGTCAAACTCACTATTGTGCGCAGTCGATAAGCTGGTACTCGTTGGACCTCTCGAAGCACGCCTTTACCCCTTCATCGTCCCACAGCTTCTTTGCGTGATCAAAGAACTCCTATGGGGGGGAAAAAATAGAGAGGAAGTGGCAGTGAGTGAGGCATGATGGGAAATAGATGGAGTCTTCTGTGGCAATATCATTCCGAAATGTTTTAGAGAGGCTATATTTATTAGCTACATACTGTAATGACATAGCTACATAGTGCATCACAATCTACGGGAACTCTATTTGTCTTTCAAGACATCTTCTCCACATTCTGTAGCACAAAATTCTCCATTACAGAGGAGGCAGATTTGTCAGAACAATGGGCTATATGCCACGGAAGAGGCGGGACGTGATTTTGCACATCAGTTTATTTCCGTTCCGGGTCGCGAACGCGCAACCGAGGGGCACAAAGTCGGAAGCAAAAGTATTTTTGACGCAGCCCACACGTCGCAAACCGAACCGGAAACAAACTGATGTGCAAAAAAACAGTCCCGCCTCTTCCGTGGCATATACCCCATTAAGTAATAGAGCAACACTTGGCACATAGACACAAATGCACACAACATTGTGGAGCGGCCACATGTCAGCGTCTACTACAGCCCCACAGTGGAAAAAGATGCCATCGTGACATGATGAAAGAGCGTCTATTATGAAGCACGCAGACTCAGTGGAACTAATTAAGTCACCATGAAAGATAAATTCGGAAGCACACAACATTGTGGAAGGACCACATGGTCTACTCGAACCCGAATCGCTGTGAAAGACGGCGTTGTAAAATAAGGCAAGATTCATTACTGAGGAAACAGACTGGGTAAAACCGAGTCGAGTATCTCCTCAGAACATAAACATGGCCATGCACAACATAATGGAGCGAATACATGTCAACGTCTACTGCGTTAACTCAACCTTTACGCCGCTGATTCACCCAATTAGAATACACTGGCGTGCACACCTTGTCACACTGTCTCACCTCCTTGCATCACAAATTTCCGCTTGCAAGTCAAAACAGCAACAAAAAAAAAGGACCCAAGAACAATTTGTAACTGAAAAATTTGGGTGGGTCACTTAAATTTGGGCTGCTTACGATCGACTATATTAGAATTGATTAATTAATATCGACCCTGATCATAAGCTGTGTGATGGATGGATGGATGGAGTGTGGCGACGTCTCCTCTTGGAAAGCATCCTAATACAACCGATATGTCACCGATATGTCACTTTATCGTAAATGCAGTGTAAATAGCGTCTCCTTTCTAAAAAGCAAAAAGCCCAAACATAGAGAGCCTTCCTGTTGTTGGAGACGATGCAGTAAATAACGTCGTCGTCTTTTAGTCATCATCCTGCTGCGGGACAATGGGGCGCATTATGAGAGGCGATCCCCCCTTATCAATGACTTTGAGACATTTCCCAGGACTCTCTGTTGTGTGTTTGCCTTTGCGCAAGACGATTGGGCGAGCGAATGGCCCCTCGTCCTCCTGTGCTCCTCCCTCTGCCAGAACCACCACATGACCGTGTGCGCTTCTCGCTGGCTATGTGCTGCTCGCGCTGTGCAAAGAGGCTCAAAGTAGCTCCCAACCGGAGGCAGATAAATGATCACATGCTCTGGGAGACGTCCTCTCGGCAGATCCGGTGATTGAGTTCAGCGGGGAAGACAACCAATAACTGTTCACTGCACACTTATCAGAGAGCAGACCTCTGCCAAGGCAGTGAACATAAATTGTGAGTAGCCTGGTTCTGAAATATCATCAGAAGTGGCTATTGTTCCACTCCAGGCCTGTAGGTGGAGGAAATGTGCAGTTTCACAAAGCGGTGGACACCTTAAAAAGGAAGAAAACTCAGGCGCCATCTTCTTCAAATATGTTCATAACTTTTTCACAAGTCAAACTGTTTTGTTTTTTTCAGTTACAATTGTGCCCGCAAAGATTCAACAAGGGTGTATATTTACTAGGGATGTTCGATCCCACTTCTTTTCAGACCGATACCGATACTCAGACCCTCAGTACTCACAGATACCGATACCAACTGCCGATACCAGTAGTACATTTTGACAAATACAAAAAATCACTAAAAGATATTTCTAAACAAATATATTTCCTTTAATTTTGACCAAAAAACACACAGCACAGTCACTCTTCAATAGTCTTACTCTTAACGCTCAAAAATAAAACACAAAAATGCTCTTTTAGTTTAAGATTCACAATTTTGAAGTATTTCCAAACCGGTGAAGTTTTGGTGAAAAACTGCTGCACGCTAGCGCCACTTACAGGCAAGGAGGACTCACTTAACGTCTTCCCCCTCTGCCATCGCTCGCTTGTACTCGTCTGCGTCGCGAGTACTCGAGTACTTGAAAAAAGTATTTACTCACATGAAGATGTGGGAGGTACACTTTATTTTTGGAATAATAATACAAACAGAAAACAACATCTACAAGATAAAGCAGCACTAGCGTATTTGCACAGACTCACTGCTCACAGCCCTTTTTGCTAAAAAGTAGCGGTAGCAACTCCTGCGCTGTCCGAGCGCCACCAACTCGGGCTTTGAAGCCACACCGCAACACATCACAGGCTTGGGACCCCTGCTGCCAAATCGGCGACTTTGAGACTCCGAGGAGTGACGTTTTACTAACGTACACTCACGCAGCCAAACGTATCCCATGTGAGTGTTCGCAAAGGTACTGAATGTTGATTTCTCGTCAGGGTCCTTTCAGGGTCGCAAACAGTTTTCATGGATTTTCTTGTTCAAAATTTCCTTGTGATAAGAAAAACTGTCGGTGAACATTAAAACTGGTGCCGAACATCTGGTGAACATTGTGACCTTGAACGAAGCCTGAGGTAAAATCAATATCCGCTACCGCTATTGTTATCTTAATACGAGTGTTACTCCAATACATTTTTTGACCCGCGATACCGATTCTGATACCCAGTATTGCAGTAGTGCCGTTTTGCAGAGTCATGTTTGCCTTTGTGCTGTGCGACTGGTTGGCGACCACTCCAGAGTGTCCCAGACCGCTCGTCCCAAGTTAGCTGGGATTGGCTCCAGCTCAACCATGACACTAATGAGGATAAGATGGTGGATGGATGGTGGATGGATGGATGGATGGACGGATGGAACTTGAAAGTGCTCCTTTTAAAAAACACCTATGTGAAACACAGAAATTATTTGAGGAAATAAATTGTTGTCGCTAACACGTTAGCTTCACTTGCTGAGGGCTCCCACTCATGACCAACATGAACTTGCTAGTCTTTTTCACGACTTTCTTTTTTTTTTTTTTTTTACCAGCACGGTTGCTGCGTTCAACCGCACAAAAGGAACGGTAGCGTGTTTGCTTTCTTTTCAGCTGCTCTGAATAAGATTTCCTGATTACATTGCGCCGCTTCTTGCCAAATCTCACAACGAAGGAGGGGCTCAAAGTCCGAGGACGGGCCGGATGCCGGGTGTGGGGTGCAAGAAGCAAGGGCGCCGATGGTGGAAGTGGTTTTGGGGTTGTCGGGGGATTGTTGGAGGCTGCGTGTGCTCCTCGGGGCTCTTTTCCAGGGAGAGACGTGTGACACTGGGCCTTTGAATAAATGCAGTGTGTGCTGCAGTGCCCTACAGAGCAACTGATAACACTCAAAAGAACAGGAGGGAATTTGCTTCAACACTTTTTTTTTTTTTTTTTTTTTTTTAACCCTTTCCTGTGATGGGTATTATCGAGCCTGGGTGACTGATCGTTGACCGTGATGGGCTTGTGTGATTTATTATTGAAAATTAATTTCAATGGCGTGTACACAAAATACAAATAGGTGCGTCGAGTGTGTAATTAAAAGGTAAGCATAGCTGTAGCGGTCTTGAAGTGGGGTTCTCCAATGAAAATTGAAATGAATCTTTATGGGGGTGATATCAGGGTGCGCGCTCCCAGTTCCCCACGTCGCCAATGACGAGGTGAAATGTGCAGAAAGTGGCGAGGTAAATATTCCCCATGCTCGCCAATTTGTCTGTCAATATTGCACTGGGGGAAATATCGCTATACCAGGCATAAGTGTCCTTACGCAAAACAAAACAAAAAACATGGCCGTATGAAAATTGCATGCAATAACCCCACAATCCTTAATGCGGCCAGTGATGCACACGATTGGTTACAGTATAATCAACGGCATCGCTCCAAGGCCAATGACAGCATTGTTTCCATCTGCTGGTAGCAAGCATGCTGATGCTAGCGAGCATTAGCAACATTAACAAGCAAGCAGTTCTGTCGCGACCTGAAAAAAAAAAAAAAGATTGCGTCTGTTACTGCACCAAAACGTAACTATATTGCCCCTGAGTCACGTAAAACAACTTTGAATTACCCCCTGGGCTCGCTCACATGTTGGGGGGGGGAGAGGGATCACACGAAAGAGTGCAGACGCACTCTTTAACCATGTAATCCAGATGCAAATTGTTAAATCTTCCTGGTTTGACGTTTTTGTTTTGTTTTGTTTTTTTGTAAAGTGTGTAAAAAGAAGGATAACCAGATGCTTTCACGAGTGGGAAGTCAGATAGAGCTGCGGAGGGACCGGGTAATTCTAATGCAAGGCTGACACATGCACGACTTTTGGCCACGATCTTGTCGTGGCAAGTCGTGCCATTTTGGGGCACGAACTGGGAGGTTCCCGCACTGTTCAAGCATAGTTCACGACGAGTTCACGAATGCGTGACCATTCGTGTCCCCATTGACACGAACTGGCACGACGGGTTCACGCATCCTTCCCGTATTGTCGCGACGAGTTCGCGAACAGTTTGCGCATAGTTCACGACCCGGTCGCGAAATTTTGTCATGACAAAAATTTTGAACATTTCAAAATTTCCCCCCCCGACATGGCACGCAGTCACGACGGGTTTACGCAAACTTCACTCCCCTTTATGACTAGTTCGTGCACTCGGCACGACTCGAGTCGTGCCAATCCGTGCCACAAAATCGTTCAAGTGTCAGCCTTGCATACGTTAGAAGAACATCACAGGTACGTGGACTGTTTTTTGTAACCCATTTCATGTTATTTTCATGTTTCTTCAAGTGCCCACATTTACCCATGTAGTCAAGTCAAGTGATTTATGTGACGTAACTGATTGTCATTTTGCAGAGGTTGAGGTTTTATTCCTAAAATACACTTGTATTATTACCGTCGGCCACTGCATCCCTATGCACAGTTCAAACATCAACACTTTACTTGAATGTAGAAAAATAAAAGTGTTTTTAAGTAATGAATGATTACATTTGGATATATTGAGAATATTGAATGAAAATCACACTCCAGTAAATGTAAAAAAATAAATAAATAAATCCTAAACATAAATTAACCTGTAATATTTTGGAAGGGAAAAAAAAACGTGCAAAGAATTTAGATCAGTTTAGTGCAGAATTGCTGATGTATTTCGGGAAACTTGTTCATCCTGTCAATTGTTGTTGATTTTTTGCGTGGGCTAAAACGGTGACGAGCTGATGCAACCACGGAACAGGATATAAGTGCCCTCATTTCTTTCATCTGTCACCATTTGGCAGTTGCCACTTTTATTGAAAAGAACTTTACCCATTTCTACCACTACAATATGCAATTAGCCATCAAGCTATGCCTAGAACACCCCCCAAAATCCATCTTCCCAGAAGGGATGTGTGTTTATTCGTTGGGCTACAATGTCTCTGCCGCGTGCATGCATGAGTGGTGCACGTAGTGAGATAGCGGCAAAATAGGTGGCACTGCCACCACAAACGTGATGTCTTGGCTAGCTGCACTGAAATGTGGCTAGGAGATTTTTATACTGTTTAGCCGCCTTGGCTAAAAGATTTCATGACCCAGCGCCAATCCTGTGATGTGGTTAAAATTAGCCAGTGATGGCTTCATACAAAAAAACATTCATTTGTAGTCTGGATCCGGAGGGGTGAACACTTGCCCTGGAGTGAGTCTCAGAGTCTCCAATAGCCACCAATGACACCACAAAAAAGCCGTTCGATAGTTGCTAGTCAATTTTGTGGAAAATAATTGCTCACAGGGTCAGAGAAGTCGCTAAATATAGCAACAAAGTCGCCAAGTTGGCAACATGGAATCACCTCGCATTGCCACTATGCTTTAGCTCCGCCCCCAGTCATCACGCTAATGGAAGCTGTACTACGCATTTTCAGGAGATCGAATCCCAAAAATTGAGTGGTCTCAACCAGTAACGCGTGAATCTTAATTATACTGTAATTCTTTATCCTTTGTGTATTTTGACGGAAGAATATCAGAGAGGGTCTTCTCCGGGTACTCCGGTCTCCTCCCACTTTCCAAAGACATGCATGGCAGGTTAATTGGGCGCTCCGAATTGTCCCTAGGTGTGCGTGTGAGTGTGGATGGTTGTTTGTCTCTGTGTGCCCTGCGATTGACTGGCAACCAGTTCAGGGTGTACCCTGCCTACTCCCCGAAGCCGGCAGGGATAGGCTCCAGCACACCCCGTGACCCTTGTGAGGAATAAGCGGTCAAGAAACTGGATGGATGGAATATCAGAGAGGCCCTTTATTAATTAAGACTCGTAGTACTCCTGATCGGCCAATTTCAAGTACCAGATTAGCAACATATGTCAATCAATACTTTTGAATGCAAATCACAAAAAACCTGCAGCTCATACTTTGCAACAAGCCCGTGTACAGTGTAGCATCCCAAATTAGGATAGCATGTTTTTTGTTTTTTGTTTTTTTGTAAATTTGAGTCATCAGTTAATTGAAAAACATTGACCGATTAATCAATTATTAAAATAATCATTAGTGAGCAGCTCCAAAATTGAAAAATTTGCGGCTAATCCATGTGATCAGAATTGGTATCATGCATGTGTTTATTGTATTGGAATCTGCAGCATAAAACCCTTTTAAATCATGGAAGAAAAAAAAAAAAAAAAGAAAAAAAAAACCATACATCTGGCACCATAAAACAAACTTAGAGGAGCGAGCGGCCTTTCCCGTCATAAGGAAATTCCTTTGGGTCAAGTTATTAAAAGATCAACAACAATAACCGCAAACTCCTCCAGCTAATGTTCACCAATATAATAAAAGATTGTCATGGGAAGTTATTACTGCCATATGATTTTGCGATATTCTGGAAGAAAATAAACTGCAATGCACCACCAAATCTAGGAAAGAAAACTTGTAGAGCATATACAAACATCTGGGATATGGAAATCAAGAAAAGATTAAGCTAAATTTTGTCAATCATCTGTGCACGCTGCTTTCAAAAATTTCCGACATTTGTTTACTAAAACTAAGTTGGAAAATATGGCCGTCTTTTCGCTACTTACAGGTTAAATTATTTTTACCCATGAATTTTAAAGCAAAAAAAAAAAAAAACAACCTAGAAGAGCACATTCATTTTTGGTGATTCGCTTGTGAAATTAGTTATATGCTTGCATTCCTGAACAGAAATATAAACTTGGTAGTTTAATGCTGCGCGTGATTGATTTGTGACTTCACGGAGAAGCCCAGTTTCCTCTTCCCTGTTCAAAATGGCAAAACTGTGCCAGCGCACTAGAACTGAATCTGGATCGGAGGAAATCCAATTCATTTTTTATCTCTTCTTCTTACAATGCCATAAAGTGTATCAGAATGGGCCACGTTGGAATTATGTCACTTGCCAGGTGTGGTGTAAAAATTAGCACTACTTGCACTACAAGTAACTGCACCTGCACACAAAGTAGAGCAGTGGGCGTGGCTAGTGTGAAGTTGAAGCTCACCTGCCACACGGCACTGTAACTTTAGCTCTGGGGCAAACAAACACAAGACAAACGCTAACCTTTTTTTTTTTTTGAACCAGCTGCATAGCCCTCAGCGGGCCTTCGCTCAATATTGACGACGGGTTAACGGCCAAAAGGTTGATGTGGGGCTTCCATATGGAAATGCACTGGGCTAGTAGCAAGGCTAGCATAGCAGCAGTGCTCATAATTGTTTGCATTTGCATCAGCGAGCACATGTAACTAAATATTCTAGTCGTTTCCATAAAAAAAAAAAAAAAAAAAAAAAAAAAAAAAAAAAAAAAAAAAACTTATCCAAAAGTCAACATTGTGTTTGCTATGACATGTATTAAAAACTTTAACTTTACCATATTTTATTTCATCCACTTAAAGCCGTACAAACTTGAAAAGACAACAAACATCCTTTTCTCATCCAAAAAAAATAAAGTATTGATTTTAGAGCCACTGACGTTCACACGTGGACATTAAAGAAGTGAGCCCATTTCAACGCTGTTGCTAACCAAATGGGTAGCACCAAAGCGCATAGTATCTCAGATGAAATTGATAGCTAAGAATAAATTAGTGACTTTTAGGAACTGGTAACTTTTTAACTTATTATTAGGCTTAAAAAAAAAAAAAAAAAAAAAAAAAATACACAACATCAAACCGGTAACTTCTCGTCTGGTAACTTTCCAGCATGAATAAGTCATGCTACCAAGGTAATAAGAAATTTGTAAAAATTTTACTTTGGAAAACAATGACCATACAGGTAACATGTAACAGGTAAGATCAAGCCTTCCTTTTTCCAAAACTGTATGAGTACAAATTACAAAATAAACACCAATCACTGCAAAATAAAGTAATCAGGGGGGTCCAGAATGAATTTGATAACTTCATTATGTTTCATGTACAATTAATACCTTTAAAAACTATTTTTTCCACTTGTTGTCAACTGAAGATGACATCACCTGTACTGAGGAAGTAGGTAGCAACCAATCGTGCCTCAGTTTGCTGACCAAACCCAGAAAACAGGTGAGCCATGATTGGTACAGCAAGTGGCAAAATTAATTTTTAAAAGTATTAATTGTATAAGAATAATAATGAAATTACCAAATTCATTCTGGACAAAATATTAACTTTTTACTACTGAAAATGGCTCAATGAGTCAAGTATCTCTTGAAACATTTCTTGACAATAATATGTTCTATGTGACCTCACTCGTCTAAACATGACGTTGTGATTAATATTACATTTACGGAAATTAGTTATGAAGCAAAATTCAGCCATTTTTATCCATCTCAGGAGGCGGCCATTTTGCTACTTGCTGGCGGCTGAAGATGACAATGTTGCTCAATGCTCAGGCAACGACCAATCACAGCTCACCTGTTTTCTGAAGCTGCGCCGTGATTGGTTGTTACCTGAGACCGGAGCAACATTGATGTCATCTTCAGTTGACAGCAAGTGGCAAAACGGCCACCCTTCGAGATGGACAAAAACAGCTGGATTTTGCTGCTGAACTCATATTGCACTAATGCAATATTAACCATTATACCATATTTAGACCAGTGGGGTTGCATAGAACATTTTATTGTTTAAAAAAAAAAAAATGGGTGGACTTCTCCATTAAGCAACCGTCTAACTGAATGGCTAATAAATAAACAAACTGATTAGCAGACTAACTCAGATAAATTGAAGTGTGGACTACCATTTATCCATAATAGTATGTATGTGACATAAATTGTAACATACTGTCAATAATATTCATGATGAAATGCAAACAAATGCACAAAACAGGCTCCTCCTCCAATCTATAGTCGAGTAAATAAAGGCCCCAAGTAACTGTGGAAATACTGCATTTACATTTCATTGTATTTTTGTTTTTCCAATAGTATTTGCAATGTTTCATATTACTGTACACACACAGTAATTCATTTTTGTTTCTTTTTAAGTGGACGTCAAAGAATAAAGACTTGTCTAGGGAGCGAAAAGAAAGACATACTCAGTTTTGTGCTCAAGTAGCCCAAGGAAGAACACTCAAGTTTGCAGTCGACCTCGTGAAAGAAAGGAAATTGCTGGCGGGGGAAAAGTTTTATGGTCGGATGAGGCAAAGGTTGAGAGTGCGGCCGGCGGCAACATGGTGGTGGCCGCCTTCGCGTTCAGCTGCTGCTGTTTGGGCTTTCACACTGTCGCAAATGCGGGTAACCCGCCGTGAAAGAGAAACATACAAACACACTGGTGAGATGGCTTCATAATGTTTTGCAAGTGGGACTGCAAGTCCATACAAGGAAGGTACTTATTGCAACAGTAAGATCCACCCGTTTATTTGCTAGCGGGCTACTTCCTGGTTCATGGAGGTTGACCTGACCTGACTTAGTGCCACTGACCATTTTGATGGCCTGGCATTATATTAAATAAAAACAAAAGATTCAAATAACACTCTCCATGAGCTACGTCTCAACGGGACCGATCATATGCCGTGTTCCGGCAAGTGTTACGATAGTAATGACACAGTGCCGTAAAGTATCTTGGTGGTAAAACTTCCATGACGAATAACGGTCTCAATAGCACACAGCTATATTATTGTGGGAATGCTGAAAGCATTCTTTATTATACTTATTATTAGGGGTGTGAATTGCCTAGTACCTGACGATTCGATTCGTATCACGATTCACAGGTCACGATTCGATTCGATACCGATTAATCCCGATACGAATTTATAAGTCGATTGTTGCGATTTTTTTTCATTCAAATTGAGAAAATACTAATCAGTAAGCTTGTAGAGTGTAAGATTTATATGAAAATGTATTATTTATCTGAAATTTCAGTCTTATACAGGTTGTAATCTGTTTCATGTTTGAACAGCATTAAAATAAAATATTAAGGCTTAATGTTCCATTCATATAACATTCTTCCATGCTCAAGGTGTGAATCCTAACCCGAAGTCAGACGTTTTGTTGAATATTTTTCCATTAAAAATGGAAGTTTAAAAATCGATTCACACACACAAAAAAAAAAAAAAAAAAAAAAGGCAATGATGATAAGACGTTGAATCGGTAAGACTACCGAATGAACAATTCTGAGCTCTTAAAAAAAAAAAAAAAAAAAAAAAAAAAAAAAATCGATTTTTTTTTATTGAATCGATTCGAGAATCGCGCGATGTTCAACTTGTTGAAAAAAATTGGTGTAATTGATGTGAATGAGGAGTACAGGCATTGCTTATAAATAGATGAATTAAAAAAAAACTGTACTAACAGTAATTTATGGTAGGTGACTTGCTGACTACTGAAGGAGAATGGGTGGATGGCTTTGTATTTGTTATTTAACTACAAGTTACTAAATGAATAGTAATACTAGTACTACTACTACTACTACTACTACTACTAGTAATTAATAGTTCATTACTTTGTATTTTTCATGGAATTTATCTTTTTATTTCCTTCATTAGCATTCTGCAATTAGCATTCAGCTATTAGCATTCAGCTATTAGCATTCAGCTATTAGCATTCAGCTTTCAGCCTTCCCACGCAATTTCTTCAGAAATCTAGTTTGATATAATAATCTGGCGACAAAGCATCAGTTTTCATCGCAGCGCTTCTTGTTCTATTCCGTGCTTCCGCTGCCGCTGGTGTGAATCCATTTAGGCTTGTGGCGATCGGGCTCACTAAAGCTAATCGACGAGAGACTAGCTAGAGTCCCAGGGATGGGCAATCTCGGCCCTCGAGGGCCGGTGTCCCTGCAGGTTTTCGATGTTTCCGTTTTCCAACACAAGCTGATTCCAATCAACGGGATCGTTATCAGTCTTGTGCAGAGCTTGCTGATGAGCTGATCATATATCAGCTGTGTTGGAAAACGGAAACATCGAAAACCTGCAGGGACACCGGCCCTCGAGGGCCGAGATTGCCCATCCCTAGACCCAAGTCACGTCAGTCACGTTTTTTCTTGAATCGTCACAACATCCCGTTTCCGCTAGTCCGAAACAAATGTGCACTTGTAGTGGCTCGGTCAGGCCAGCGTCTGAAGGTGGGCAGTGGCTCGACATTTCGGTACAGTGGCACCGGGCCATCGGGCTACCGTTCTGGCAAGCTGATTAACTGTCTAACTAAATGTCTAACTCCACTAACTATATGACTATCTAAACCTAATGGAAGGTGAACAGACAAACAAACTTCCTGATTAACTGACATACTAAATATGTGACTCACTAACAAAAAACACTCCAACCTACTCACTAACTGAATGACAGACAAACTGACTGACTAGCTTCATACGTAACTAAAATGACTATATAATTAACAGATTAAGCATCTGACTTAATAACCGACTGACAGATTGACTATTTGATGAAATAATTACAACACAACCATCCTATCCAACTTCTCTAGCTCTATAACAAAGAATAAATAAAAAAAAATAAAAGCATTGTGGGACATGGCCGTCCATTTCCCGCCAGCTTCCAGATAGCGTAACTCGCTTTAACAGCAAAAGAGATGGAGCCATTCAACACTGTTGAGAAACCAACGTTTTAAAGAAATGCTGCCGACTTTTGAGAGGCAGGACAAATTGCGTAAAATATCGTTACAGTTCCCAAGCATCCATTCCAGTTTTGTACGCAGGTGACAGACTAGAGGACATTCTGAAGGACAGAAGAGACATCTAATTTCACTCTGCCGGTACGGATATGTGAATGTACGTTTATTTTATGTACTAACATTTATTTAAGTGCAATTTTTGTGAACAAAACTTTTATTTGTTGTTCTAAATTTCAATTCCAGTGTTCAATATTCTTGAGAATTAAGTCAATTGCTCTTAGAAAGGATGTTGTTGGATTATTATGCTCTAATACCATTATATCAGTGGCATAAAAAAATGTATAACCTGATAGTAAAAAAAAAAAAAAAAAAAAAGTGTTATCGTGATAGGCCTATTCATGACATCGTGGCAGCGTACGTTGAGGTAGAACTACGCAATCCGTTACGCAAAATTTGGATCATGAAAACTTCAAGCGGATACCGTTTACAGCGAGCGAAAGTGCTAACCAAATGTGGCAAATGGAGAATTCCATCAAAGATGTTGAAGTTGATAATAGTTTCTTTAGCCCACAATTCTGCTGCTGACAACAACAAACACAACAACAAGGAAACGTTCGAACCCCCAGCGGTCTTATTCTCAAGATCGGCGCTCATCTGCAGCCACGCTGCATATCCGGCGTCCTAAGGAGGGGGCGGGGGCTTGGGGGCTTTCGCACACGTGACCACGTGTGCGCAACGGTGAAACTGAAACTTCAAACTGCGTTTGGGAAGAACCGAGAAGCATCTTACCTGTGAGTAGTCAAAGTCAGAGAGAGGTGCTATGCTCTTGATGTATTCGATCCTGAATTGGTCCTCTGGGTTGGCTAGCGGGACAGGGGGTATTAAAGTGCTCATCGCCGACACTATCGTCTGTACAGAGATTGGGAGCGAGAGAGAGGAAAAAACACAAGTAGCACGAAAAATTAGTTATTGTGACTGATACAGCATTGTTTAATGTTGCATATGTAAAGGAGGTATCAGCCAGCTATAGACTACCTGAGACAGTGATTCTCAGTGTGGTAAAAGTACCACTGTTGGTACATAGGCTCCCTCTAGTGGTACATGAAAGAATCACTGAATTAAATATTGTGCGTCTTGCAAGTGATTGAAACTTTTTATTAATCTAGTTCAGTACATTTAATTCAGTTTTACTAGCAAGTACAATCCATTTGCATTTAATCATTTAGAAAGATTTGCATTTTCACATTTATTTATGTACAATTTTACACGTACAAGTGCCACTGGTGGTTCAAGGGCTCCCTCTAGTGGTACGTGAAAGAATCACTGGATTAAATGTTCAATTTCTATGTGTTGCAGTCGTTTAAACTTTTTATTAATCCACTGCAGTACATTTAATTCAGTTTTACTTTAAGTAGAATGCATTGGCATTTAATCATTTAGAATTTTTTGAAAAATGTATTTACGTACAATTTCACTTTGCTTATTTACATTTTAATCGATTATCAATTCATTTTGTATTTGTATCTTTTGAGGTGGTACAGATGGGTTTTCTTACAATATATTGCACCATTCTTGCTATGAAAACTATGTTTTATAATGTATTACATACAGCTCAATTCTGCTTAAACATTAGCATACAATATGCTTTGTGTTTTTAATTAGTCAAACAAACACCTAGCTGCGAAATGTTAGTAAACTAGAGATTCAATCTCAGTTTGTACACCTAATGTGCTTCTGAAAAGTTTGCCTTGCTTCTGATCCATCACTGCCAGATGTAATTTTTTTTTCCTATCATAAATATTTTCCCTTCTTTCATGACCTATATAATCGGATGGTTCTCTTCCCATGTATCAAACAATCGCTGTGCAGGGGGTGCTTGGATTACGGAGTGACCTAACCCAAATTTGTACCAAGTCGGAATACGTAGCCTATCGCTAACCTGCGCTATCATAGGAGTATATTCTTTTATCATTGTTAGGGCTGTGCGCGAATTGGTGGTAAATTGAACAGCGTTGCGAACTGGCTGCTCAAAATGAATGGTGAATCAGAATTTTCAAGTCAGAATGGGTCATAGCATATTGTTATCAGAGATGAGCGTTGCGATGGCACTCACGTCTCCATACAAGTTAGACCCCCCCCCGACCTGAGGGACAAACTAGCTTAGCACTAGGTAGGATGAGACTAGAGCAAAACAACGGGGATGGATTTAAAATGAGACCAAGGAGGAAAAAAAAACAAAAAACAAAAAACAAAAAAACCCGTCCTGGATTCAACTTCTGTCAATGGCCAGTGTACAGCACGGGATCCGGAAGATTCAAGTTATGTTAAACTAAGAAGGGAAACCTTGATCTACTGAATCACCACACAGTGCAAGATGAATCAATTTGAACGTCTGACATTAACACAAATGGAAAATGGAGACTTTGGATGCAAGTGTGAGCTCTCAAAGTTGCATACGAAAAACTCTTCTATGCCATAAATAAAAAACAACCCAAAACAGCGGTAACTTCGCATGCCTTCTTGAACCACGCCCGCGACTGCACAAACTAGTTCATTGCTCGCCTTTAACTCATTTCAACCAAAAAACATATAAGTACGTTTTTTAGTTCTTTGTCCTTCACTCCCCAAAACATCTCCCTAAGTTTATGGGGTTTTTTTTTTTAACTAGAGCATACAAAAGGCTTTGCTGCAGCTTCAGGCCTTAAGAGGTCACTTAAAGCAATGGTAGTTATTACTAAAAAATAAAAAATTAAATAAAAAAAATGGTTAGCAGGTGGCAGCAGAGTATAAGAGATCAGCCATGGCCATGTTGCAATAAGCTCTTTTTGCCATTGTTTTTAACAGGTGTGTGAATAATGATGAAACTTAGCTATACTCTAATGCTAATTGCTGCGATACAGAAACAAATGTACTTTTTTTCGTGATGAAAGAAGAGACTTATCTTTCTTTTGGTAGGTTCACTGTTTTTATAGCAATAGAACACAATCTGTGGGCCTTGAAAAATCCGTCAAAATCCAGTAAAACAGTCGAGAGCGAAGGGGGTTGCTTCAGTGAAAATTGCTGGGAGTGAATGAGCTAAAAACCTTTCAAACGTTGCATGTTGTGCCATCCTAAACCAAGGACCCCCTATAATAAAATGGGGCGAAATGAAACTGCACGGCCAACTCACCACTATGGCATCCTTGACGTTTTTCCGGATGTCCTGGATTTTCTGTTTCTTTTCCCTGCATGGGAAGACAACGAGAGAGCAGGTTATGAAAAGCGTGACGCACGGCAGGCCACAAAAGATTGGTCATCTGAGCATTTTGGGACCAGATAGCAAGATGGGTTGAACTGGACAAAAGATAGTAACTGTTGGGAGCGGTCGCTGGAGGTACTTCTTTTACAATTTGCCTCTGTTTTTGTTGATGCCTGGCATGCGTCCCATGACGGGTGTGACAAAGAGGATCGTTCTGTAGTGCGCCAAAACTCTGCGGACATCTGTGAGTTTGTGAGTTAGCAGGCTACTTCCTGGTTCCTGGAGGGCACCCGAAGACGCCAGGACGGAGCCAGTTTGCATTCAAGGGGAGGTCAGCAGCTCCACTCACAGTGGAAATTGAACCGTGCACACCATCTACTAGCCAGATTCTTGAAAACAAATTGAATTATCCTTAAAAATGACCACGTTAAATCCGGTCTTAAAGATGACAGATTGATAGATTTTCTTTGGAAAGCTTTGTAAATAATATGTTGATTCGATTTATAAACAACATCATGGTCATATTTAGTAAATGAGGCGTTAAATTGCATTTAGGTGGTCTGAAAATGTGACTTTGTTCAAACCTGCAGCTGTACAAAACGGCTCAATCAGTAATAGATTTTGATCAACTAACAAACTCACTGTTGATATTTGTGCAAGAAAGAGGTGAAAAAAATACAGCACAGCACAGGACACCACAGTCCCAAACTTAAAAGTCCCAAAAGGCACATCGTTTTCTGGTTATCAGCAGACTGATGATGGAAACAATGGAACTTGGGAAAAAAAATATTGGAGAAATATGACCTAAAATGTGACCATACATTATTTAAAATGATAATTTTGAAGGCAAAAAGGAGTGGGACGGCACCAACTGATGTCTCTTGCACAATGTTTTCATATTATCAGTATCAGTAAAGTGATAACAAAACAATTGAACTAGTAAAAGAAAAAAGCTAATTGCCAAAATGTGACTTAAAATTATTATTTATGATGACAAAGGGGCCTGGGACAGACAGCATCGGCTGATCTCCTTAGCGCATCGTTTTTAGGTTATCAGTATCATTAAAATGAGGACAAACATGATAACTAGGGGGGAAAAAACAACTTCTTAACATGGAAATATGAATTACAATGTGACCTGTACTGTGTATTTCAAATCACCATTTATGATGAAAGTGCCATTATGTGATCTCCTTTGCATGTTTTTTAGTCAGTACAAGCAAAAAAAAATAAATAAAATTAGGATAACCACATAACTAGAAAAAATAAACTTATCATGGCAATACAACTTAAAACGTGAGTTTTACTGGATTTAAAGTATTACTTGAGATGACAAGAGGTCTCCTTTGTGTGTAATTTGAGTTTATCAGTAGTTATGAAAATAATGGCTTAAATTTCAATACAACCTGTACTTTATTTATAATTAGAGACATTGATACCACTTTTGTTTAGACCGATACAATACTCAACACTCTTGAGTAGTCAGTGATACCGAGTGCTGATAACACTCATACTTTTAAATCCAAAACATTATCAAGAAAAACAACAGGGCTATACATCCCAATATAATTTTTTTCCTTAAAATTGCATGAAATTAACGGCAATTTTCTATTATTCTAATTTCTCTTCTAGCTTCTGATCACAAAATGTCCACAAGAGGGCATCGGCCTTCCATCGCGAGTACGACAATTTTATATAACATTTAAAATATCAGTATATGGCAGCAAATGTGCCTGGGTTCCAATTTCCTGGGGCAAACAAACTCAAAATCACAACAAACGACCCACGTCCGGCTTCCGGGTGTTCGCATTTAATCGCTTTGCGCTGAAATTGCTGTTTTGCGATTGCAAACCGAGCACTGGCCCGATCAATGGTGTGCGCCAGGCCCTCGCAGCAAAAACAAATCATCGATAGGCACCCCCACCCTCCTCACATCGATGGCAACCTTTAACCCCCCCCCCACACCCGCGCCCGTGGACTAGGAAGCAGTGAATTATTTGACATGTGCGTGACATGGCCGTGCCAATCCTCGCATATGCATGGCGCCATGCGTGGCGAGAGAGGCGAGAGAAATTCAGAGAGAGCGAGCGAGAGAGGAGAGGAGAGAGAGAGGAGGGGAGGGGATAGATGGGATGTAACTGCCCAACAGGCGCTGCAGTGCTTGGGGAAGGAAGAACCGCTGGGCTGGCGCTTCGCATGGTGTGGCCTCCTCCTCGGGCTGGCGGGTGATGATGGGTCATGAAAATGAGCCTCATCCATCCATCCATCATCCATCCATTCAACACTTACTCTGCATTGAAGCCGTTGACGTGGAGAATCTTCATCTGCTTCACTATGGTGCTCTTTCCCGACTCCCCAGCACCTTTGAATAAACACATAAATAAATACACATTAGGGGTGGTTTGGTGGGGGCTACACATTTTCTGAGCCTTGCATCAATCCCCCCCCCCCCCCCCCCCCTCTCTCTCTCCACCTTCCCATGACATGCTAGCAAGGCGCTGCTGTCATAGACGTGTTGGCTAATAAACGAGGAGCAAAATGGGGGTAGCGGGGGTTTACTAGCTCACATTTCATCATCCCAAGACGACTCTTACCGAGTAATAAGAGCCTGTGCGTGGCTTTGTACGCTTGTCGCTCCTTCTGCAACTGTTTCTCGATCTTTTTATTCGCCTCTCGCTGAGCCTTCTCGTCGATGCGCTGGTCTTCAGTCTTGCTGTTGCCCAAACAACCCATCTTCCGTCGCCCCCGAAAAAAAAAAGCCCTTCCTTCGCCGACAAAAACAAAATACAACGCCAGGGACGTTCCTTTAAAATGGTGACGGAATGGTCAAGTGTTTTTTCTTAATGATAATAATAAATTAAAAGAAGAAGAAAGAAAGAAAGAAACCAATCTCTCGAGAGGCTTCTCGGGAAGGGAGGAATCCGTCCCCCGTTATGATTCCGCTTTTAGCCGCAGCCGAGCGTCATCCAATACGCCTGGTATTGACGGAGCAGCCGCGAAAAGGGGGTTAAAGACCGAAATATGGTTTTGGGGAGGGGGGGGGGGAACTAAAAATAAATAAAAGAGAGAGAGAGGGGAGGCCTTTGTAATGTCCGTGAATGTAGCCAAACGTTGCTATCTCCGGCCCCTCTCTCTCTTTTCTCCCTCTCTCTGTCTCTCTCGCTCTGTCTCCCTCCTCTATCTATCAAGATTTGTGTCTCCTCAACTCAGCACTGCCTCTCGCTGTGGCACCAGGAAGTAGCCGTGGCCCGCAGAGGTGGAAAAGCAACGCGCGTGCTAAAGCGTTCCATTAAATAGCCCGCAGCGACACGGCGCTTCCAAAACCCGCGCGTCCGAGGCGACAGGAGCCATTCCCCGACTTTTTAGTCCCTCGCTGTGCTTGCTGCCACACCAGTCGGCGGAGGGGTGGAAACCTGGACGCCTGTAACCGCTGCCTGACAAGAGGGGATGGGCACAGCGGCCTTGACCTGAACTAGCAACGAGCTGTAGTGCCGGGATTTACCATCCTCCGCTGCCTTTAAAAAATACCATCACGGTAGTCCATGAACGCACCTCGCCTCTCAGTAATCAACCCTACATTGTCGACTGCTTCTAAAAAAAAACGACAGTCGTGGTCGTCATTGAACGCCTCTAGCTTTTTCTCCAGACCGTTACGCCCGCCCTCTGCTTTGATTAAAAACTACAAACATGGCGACTCGCGAGCACCTAAACTCAACCGCAGCTGAAAGCCTGAAACACATTGTTGAACGTTATAAAAATAAATAATAAAAACAATATTAACTTTTCTTTGTAAATTGTTGTGACTGTACCGTTTTCAATTGTCCACATTAATTAATATTAGCTTCTAGGGGTTATGCAGGCAGTAATACTAAACACTTGAAAAATTTTTAACATTCTGCAAAATGGACACACGCTCGCGCGCGCGCACACGCACGGTCCCAAATCCCAACCCCAGTAAAGTCACCAAGCGAAGCTGTGCAACACTACCCTCGAGTGGTAAGATGTGGTAGTGCACACTGCTCGGCGTTGCAACCACCATCACGTGTGATGTTAACGAATCTCGCGAGACTATAACTCTGAGCATTGCGCAAAAGGATTCATTTATTTGAAGACCCCAAAAAATAAAAGGAGGAAAATTTGATAAATAACCGGGGGGAGGGGGAATCTATAGTTTTTGTGTCAAGCTACTTATTTCTTTAAATGCAAGGATAAGTGATACCGAAAATGGCTGGCTATGATAAACTTGAACAAACCAAAATGTCCCCGAACAAATTATTGTAAACAAGAACAAAGCTGCACGTGACATGAGTGTGTGACAGGAAGATAAAATGGATGGATGCCTTGTGTTGTGCTACATATGAAACCCTGAGGGAATGAGCATATAATATCCACAATACATTGAGAAAAATGTATTAATTACACATCCAATTAAACCATAAGTCACATTTTTCAGTCAGTAGGTTAGTCTGTTCATGTTGAAACGTCTTTTCTTTTTCTTTTTTAATATCTATTTGGGGATTTTTCATCTAATATTAATGTTATTTAGTTTCATTGTGTAGTTTCTAATACGTGAATAATATTAATTTAGGATTTTTCAACGTTGATAAAAAACACAAAAATGGTCACAAAAATAACTTGAATCTGACAAAAGTGAAAATAAATAAAATGAACCAATGAAAACCAGACATTGCTATTTAATTGCATTTTAACAGACAATTTAATTTAAACAAACTGGAAACAAGCCCAGACAAAAATGATGTCACCCCTAGAAAGTTTTTTTTAAAGGATGAAAATTAAAGGCTCAGTATGCCGGTTTCACTCAGGAAAAGGCACTTTTAAATACAGGATGTACACACTTTAACTTTCTCTCAGTCCACACATCTGTGTTTATGTTCATCTTTGGTGGTGATTTCGTCCTAAACCCCCCAAAGCCTGTATTTTGTCATTTTGTGTTTGTTTTGTAAACAGTGGGACGTTTCTGTGGCAAGACAGTGTTTACACTCCTCCAGCCAATCGCAGAGCAGGGGGGTGGCGTGTCGCAAACGGGGCCAGGCGAACGCGTCGGCTGTGTGACGTCACTCCCGCGGCAATTTGAAAGCACGCACGGATTATTGTTTTTTTTCACTCACTCACTCACTCACTCACTCACTCACAGACAGAAGCTTACGTGTGTGAATGAGAAAAATACAGGCTGGGGGGGTGGGGGTTTAGGACAAAATCACCACCAAAGATTAACATAAACACAGATGTGTAGACTGAGAGAAAGTTAGTGTGTACATCCTGAATTTAAAAAGTGCATTTTCCTGAGTGAATCCAGCCGACTGCGCCTTTAACTTCACAAGGACACGTGAAAACTTAGGTGTGTCCTCTAATTAGCATCACAGGTGTCTTCAAATTTGCAATCAGTCAGTCGGCCTATTTAAAGGGTAGCAAGTCGTCCCTGTGCTGTGGTGTGTACTATACTATGCACCATAGGAAGTAAATAGAGAATTGTCACAGATTAGAAACAAAACTACAGGCAAGCATGTTAAAGGTGAATCCCATGATACCATCTGCAAGCAGCGAGCTTTCCCAGTGACCTAAGATGCACATATTCAGAAATGTCAGAAACGTGTCAGCAGGAGGTAAATGGTTGACACAATGAAGACCACGAATGGCAACAAAAGCGCTAAGAACAGCCAAAAAGATATTCAAGGACAACTCCAAGGTCAAGCGACATCAGTGTCAGATCACATCATCTGTCATTGCTTGAGCAAAGTGGACTTTATGGGAGATGGCCAAGCAGGACACCTTGGTTGAAAATTAATCATATTAAAAAAAAAAAAAAAAATAGATCATGACAATGTTGTGCATATCTGTAAATTGAAGCAGAAATCATTTGTCAATTAAAATAATTTTGAATCGAAAATCGTTTAAATCAAGAATCGAAAATCGATTCTGAATCGAATCGTAGACCCAAAAATCATAATCGAATCGTAAGACAGTCAGATTCCCAGCCCTAATATATATATATATATATATATATATATATATATTTTAGGGGTGTGAATTGCCTAGTACCTGACGATTCGATTCGTATCACGATTCACAGGTCACGATTAGATTCGATGCCGATTAATCCCGATACGAATTTATAAGTCGATTGTTGCGATTTTTTTTCATTCAAATTTAGAAAATACTAATCAGTAAACTTGTAGAGTGTATGTAGATTTGTATGAAAATGTATTATTTATTTATCTGAAATTTCAGTCTTATACAGGTTGTAATCTGTTTCATGTTTGAACAGCATTAAAATAAAATATTAAGGCTTAATGTTCCATTCATATAACATTCTTCCACGCTTAAGGTGTGAACCCTAACCCGAAGTAAGACGTTTTGTTGAATATTTTTCCATTAAAAATGGAAGTTTAAAAATCGATTCAGCCGCCTATTGAATCGATTCGAGAATTGCACGATGTAGTATCGCGATATATCAGAAAGCTTGGTCTTCATCGCAGGTTATGGGTCTTTTATTGCCGTAAAAGGTTTCGCAACATATTATGTCATTTTGGTTAATTTTCATTAGATCTTTATTTATTATTACTATATTCAGATTGAAGTTATGTATGCGACCACTGTGGGGTACGAACAATTTTGTCGATGTGATTATTTTTTAGTTTTTGTGAGGTTTTCATCAAGTAATTATGTATGAAGATGTGTTTTTTGGGGGTATTTTACAATAAATATTTATGTCTCATAGTTTGTTATTTTTTCGGAAGTTATAATCTGATGTAATTTTGGTGTATATTTTTTTAAAATATATTTTTGTCTAATTATTAGGACCCAATTGTATCTGTAAAAATTATTTTTTCTCCTAATTAAATCAAAAAGTATAAGAAACCTCATCAAATTCTGCACACTCACCGGGCCTGGTGAAAAATGTAATATTTTAAAGTTTTCATAAACGACTCAACTCATTCAACTTTATTGATAAAGCGCTTTAAGAACAGACATTGCTGTATACAAAGTGCTGTACATAAACATAAATATCAGTTTTGCAGTAAGCAAGAACAAAGCAAACATTTTGAAGTGCAATACAAGTTTTTTTTGTGGGTCATCTAATCCAAAAATGTTATATTTTTCATCTAATACTTTCATATTTTTTGTAAATGTCTGTGTCATTTCTCCAATGTATTTTCATTTATAATAAAATATTTTTTCCATTTAATTCTAATATTTTCCTTTTTTTTCTTTATCTAATATTGTTCCACGTTAAGCAGAATTAAACAGAATAATCCACCCATTTTCAGCCATCCAAGGAGGCTAACATTTTATGCAGCATCGCCCCCTGCTGTCAACTCAAAGAGTGGTCAAAGTGCTCTTAGTAGGCTCGCATTGTGAGCCTCGCCGTCATGTGGCCAAACCCAGAAAACAGGTGACGCCAATTTCAATAAACGGGGGCGGGCTAACATAAAACTACTACTAAACTTGGATGGCTGTAAACGGCGGATTAATTCTGCTTAATTCGTGGGTGGCACATAAAACATACTGCAAAGAAAATTTTGGAATTTGTACTCGTCTTCCGCTTGAAAGCAGCTCATTTTGTCTGGAGGGTTATTAAACTACATAAACATGTGCAAACAGTGGAAGTTCCTTTTTAATTTTGGCTGCAAGTTTCATTTGACGTGACCTATAAAACGAGAGCGTCTTGTCGATGACATCATGTGAAGTTATGCAATCCGACAATATCGCACGGTGAGAGAGCTGCTTCTTATCTGCGACTGCTGTCCGTTCATATAATAGCCTCCACCATAAAAAGCTTTAAATAAAAAAAAAATAAAAAAAATGAGGCTGATTAGTCGCATGAATTTACAACACACGCTCCAGTGCAAATACACAATAAAGACATAAAGATAAAGACGGTAGTCACACAGTCCAGCGTCCTTCCGGGATTGTTCCCTTGAACCCTCATGCTTCGTGACAGGTCGACTTGACACAATTTAAAAGAGAGGAAAAAAAAATAATAATAAAAAAAAATAAAAGACTGGTGGGGTACACATTAAAACAAACAAGTATTCACAGTCACACATTCATACCTAGCAGCAGTTTTACAGATACAACTACGAAAAAAAACCCATAAAAAAAAAATAAAAATAGAGTATTTTAGCTGTTTATTGCCACTCCCAGATAAAGTTTACTGTCAAATTAAATTTAAAACCAATAATAAACCTTCTGTGTCCAGAACAACCACAGAGCTGAGCCGTTCAGTCCGCTAGCTTAATGCTAATCTAGCTAGCATCTATGAACTAGTAGTGTGACCAGACGTCGTTGCTGCATACGAGGATGGTCGGAAGTCGGAAATATCCGAGTTCAAACCAGGAAGTGCGTCGGGGAACTCGGAAATTGCACTTGCGAAGTCGGGAAAAAAAACAAGGACCGACTTCACCGGCGGACTGCAATGTGACGTCACTCTGAATGGCAAAACACAATTTACTCGAGTATAAAACTAGATAGCTTTTTCTTCATTCATAAATATTCACCATAACTTCATGTAACGCAACGTACGTGACAGTATTGCCGCTATATCCCTGCATGAAATTATACAGTAAACTACTTAACTGTATGGAATGTTTTTGAAATAAGATTGAAACAATAAATGAAGCAAAATTGCAAAAAGTTAATTTTTCTGGAGGTCAAATTGAGTTTTGAGGACCAAAATAAAAAACAATTTATCACTAACCGCCATTTTGGTTGTTTACGTTCACCTCGAACGCTTTGAGGTCGGAACTGGGAAGTTTCAACTCTGTTATTTCCGACTTCCGACCATCCTCGAACGCAGCATGTGTTTTGGCTTGGACAGTTCCGTTATCAGGGTCCCGCATTCAAGCGGATATCGCCAACCTCATTGTTTTGTCCCGATATTCTGCAAGTCTTGTCCTAGCGTCTCGTGTTTTTGCCATGTGCATGTCAATCACACGGCTGACAATAGCAATTCATATGCTAAACGCATTAAAATGGAAGTGAAAATCCTTCCTGTTTACTCCCAAATTCACATTTGCGTTCTCATTCGAATCACCATCTAAGCAGTAACAGCCGTTGAACGGAACTAGAACTACTTCCTGCTTTTGCATCTAAGAATCATGGGTAATGTAGTCCTGCTATCGACTGCGGTCGCTACTTGCCGGTCAGACAACGCAAGCTGAGCTTTCTAGCGGTATAATCCAATGTTACAATGTGTTGACCGACGTGAGGTAAACGGCACAGACAGCTTCCAATAGCTTCCAATCGCAAAAAAAACAAACAAAAAACAAGTATAATATTGCGTGTGTTGCCTTCTTTAACGCTGTCGTCAAAGATAACATTTAGCTAGATAGCATTAGCCATATTGAAATCAGATGATAAACCCATCAAAGAAATTGGGCTTTTTTTTGTGTTGGAAAAATTTGGGAGGGGTTTTTGCAATAGTGAATCTGCAAAAACATATTTTAAATTAAGAGTAAAAAAATAAAAAATAAATAGCTTCATTATTGTTCAACATATCTCCATGACCATATTTGTAAAACATCCACCTTAAATGTTCCGAAATTAAGAAAGTTTCTTCAGAATTACAGGATTTTTGAAGCATTTCAAGTATTCCATGGGCACTTGTAACTTTGCTATACATTCTATATTCTTTATCCTCTGCGTAGAATGACTACAATTAGTGCAGTACTGATGAACTGAGAGTAGATGAGACGTCTCAATGAACAGATTGTCTTATACTGCCCCTATAGGTGACAAAGGCGGGCACAGCAGAAGAAGAAGAAGTACAAGTTATTAAATTGATGCAGTGTGACAAAAATTGTTTAATTCTTGTTTTTATTGTTTTGTTGTATTTTTGTTTTTAGTTGTCAGTTTTTATATTTGTGTTTTTCATCTGATATCTATGTATTTTGTTGCATTTTAAAAAATTATTTTCTCTTGTTTGAACTTTGTATAATATTTGGGGATTTTGTGTGCCATTTCCTTCAGATGATGGATTGATGGATGGATGGATTAGATAGATAGATAGATAGATAGATAGATAGATAGATAGATAGATAGATACTGTTTTTGTTAGACCCCTACTTTACAACAATTCCATTCATGCTAACAACGCTACTGCTAAATGCTAACAGCGGGAAGATGATTCATGCACCGGCCCGGCCCGGCCCACCGGGGAGCCACAATAATGTGGCTTCCTGTCCGAGATATAAAAGCCACTTCCTGTTCCTATCATCCCCGTCGGTTAACCACAAAAGGAATTATGCAATTTCACAGACAAAAGTGCTGTGGCTTTCGTGCTATTTTGGCAGCAAAATAATCACATTTTTGTATCATATTGAGGAAAAAAACCCATCTTAATTTATTTGAAAAAATATCATAATCATACTTTTTATTACTTAATTTCATTTAAATTCGATTTTCCTTCGAGATTAACCATGAGTCCCAATTTTACAAGAACGAAATCCAGAAAGAAGTCATGATGATGTCATAACATTTTGAGTTTAAACAAAAATCACAATTTTAGGACAACTATGTCGTCAGGGAAAAAATATTTTTTGAGGAAATCCGAGATAGGTTACAAATTTCTTGTGCTTGGGGTGGGGGTCGAAAAAATGAATTGCAATATATTATGTCATATTTTAAAAGACGCTTGTCACGTATGAGGCCATACTAAACAAATTAAATTCACATGGCATTATGGGGAAAAAAATGATGGAAATCATTCACTGGAGACATAACAAGAAATCATACAAATTACAAAAAAAAAAAAAAAAAAAAATATATATATGGTTCCAACATATTGATGTAATGTGGGACAAATTAGAAAAAAAAATATTTTTTGTTTGTTTTTTTTTCCTTTCAATTTAGCTTGATTTAATTACTTTTCAGAGGGTTTTTATTAGTTTTACTTTTTCCGAAAATGCTTTGCTTTATCTTAGTTTTTATAAGTTTCAGTATTTAGTGTTTTTTAATTGCCTTTTTATTATTAGATTTAAAAAAAAACACTATTTTCAGTTGCAAAAATTTATCAGAAATATTATTTTATGACCATTATAAAAACACTGCGATTGGCTGGCAAGCAGTCCAGGGTGTCCCCCGCCGACTGCCCAAAGCCAGCTGAGATAGGCTCCAGCACCCCCCGCGAGGAATAAACGGTCAAGAAAATGGATGGATGGACATTATAAAAAACAACCATCCATGCATACACTTTTGCAGCCATTATAAGAATCCAATTCCTGCAAGCAAACAATACAAATTGAGAAGAAAAAATGTTTGATGATGGAGGATGCAATACACAACGTGACGCTCATGTGTGCGGCGATGACGCAGTTGGTCAGTCAAGAGTGAGAGTGCGACTAATAAGCAATGAGCTCCGCTTCTTTACTCAGTGGCCGACGCATAAGACAGTAAACTACTACACTGGACCATATAACCTGGCTGCGTATGAATAATAAGTTGGAATATTTAAGACAAAGTCTTAGCTTTTTTTCTTTTCTTTTTTTTTTCTAGGGGGGGAATCACAGTTGGACAAAAATAAAGTCTAACATTGCAACAATACAAATATTTCCAGGAAAAAAAAATATGAGAATAAATTTCATTTTTATGAAAATAGAGTTGTGATTGTATAACGATAATGTCGAGAATAATGATGTTCTTTTATAAGAATAAAGTTGAAATTTCATGAGTTATAATACAGTATGAAAATAAACTTGCAATTTTTGCGGAAAAATAAGTCAATTTTCTGAGTAGAAAGTTGCAATTTTTATAAGGGAATAAAGTTGTCATTTTATAATAAAGAAGTTCTAATAAGTCTAAGTCATAATTCTATGAGAAGAAAGTCAAAATTAGTCATTAAAAAGCTGTTATGGGGAGGTAATTTATGAGAAGAACAACAAAATATTTGTGGAAATTGTAACTTTAAGAGGATAATGTAATATCAGTCATATAGCATAATTGCAAAGGTAATTTTTTTTTTGTCTTATACTGTTACAAAATGAATACAAAAACAATAGTCACCCTTGCATCATTAATGCGCAAATTGTTTTAACTTTGTTTTAAAATAACACAATGCTTGTTAAAAATAAACATCTCGTTTTCCAAAATCGTTCAAATAGGACATATGCGTATAAATATGAAAAATGTTCAGTTTATAGAAAATGATGCAGTTTTCTCAAGGATTCAATTGCAACATTGTGAGCCTCATTATTGTCTAAGTTGTTTTTAATTTAGAAAACAGACAAAAATGCTTGATTAAAAACTGTTTCCCCCCCTCTTTAGTGTTCTAAACTCGTGTAAATATGACGGGCAGTTATGCTATAAAGATGTAAATGATATGACAAAGTAATGGAGTTTTGAGAAAATTAAGCAGTTTTACGAGGATTAAATGATTCACTATTAAAACATGTCTTAAAGTACATCTCCGTTCTTTGGCTTTTGACTCAGCATCGTTTCAGTGTTTTATGGTGTCTGCTGTATTTTGTGCTATCAATTTATTGATACTTATTTTATTACTTATTTAATCATTCACTTACCTACTTCTTGTGTTAATTTATTATTAATTTTATTTAATAATAATAATACATGTATTTATTTATAAAGCACTTTTTCATTTACCTACTTATATTTAATAAATTATTTTGTTTTACTGTAAAACTGTTTTTTTTATTCCTGCATGGTTGTTTTAAAGTGCTTTATTAATAAAGTTGAGTCTTAGTAGTAGTGAGACAAAGTTTTTAACTCAACTTAGACAACAGCAAAATGCTTGACCCCAAAAAAAAAAAAAAAAACATTTTATTGTCAGAAACCCTTCAAATGCAACACAGGCAATTATCCTATCATGATTATGATATGAGAAGTTGTAGAGTTTTGAACTTTTGAGACTATAGTTATCCTTATGTCATTATTGCCTAGGTAATTTTTAACTCACTGTTACAAAACCAATAAAAAAAAAAAAACAGCAATATGGTTGCTAAAAATGTTACCCTCCTTTTATGAAGTCAAAATACTGCAGTGCAATTTTGCGTGACTATAAAGTGTCGTCAACACAAAAATACAGATGATAGTCTAAATATTAAGTACACAATTATTTGACCATAGTGTGTGTCAGTATATTGTAGTACGTATATTCCAGTGTGTGATGTCATACTGTAAGTGGCAGGCCCAACGTTCATGATGACAGCCCGCGTGTGGCACAAGGCCTCCCCGGCGAACTAGTGACATCACCCGGCTACAGGCTACGTTGTCTGGCCGCTGTCACAAAACAGAAAGAAGCCGAGGTGGAGGTGGAGGAGGGCCGGTGGTCTTACCGAGAAGCAGGAGCCGGTGCGTCTGCTTGTATTCCCGCTTGAGCTCCTTGAGGGCCCGGTCGATGCTCTTGCTGACTTTCCTCGCCTCCTTCTCGGCCTCCTTCTCCTCCAGGAGGAGCTTGTCCCAATTTTTCTGCTTGTTGCCGCTATTGTTGCTTTTGTGCGGCAGCTGCAGGCGGCGTCCTCCTCGCTCCTTGGCCGCCGCCGCTGTCGTCGCCGCCGCCGCGGACGACGACGTCCCTTTGCCGCCTCCGTTCTGGATGAGGACGCCGTCCCCGGCCGAGCCGTGCTCCCGACCGGGCTCGCATCCACCACCACCGCCGTCCTCCGCGGAGCGAGCTCCGTGGGCGCGGGTCGGCGCGGAAACGGCGGCCGCCTCCGGATGCGGCTCCGAGTCCGAGGCGGCGTTGGAGATGGAGCCGCTCAGCTCGCCGAAGAGCCGCGGCCGCAGACTATAGCACAGCCCCATGCTGAACCAGATATGTGCCAAAGGGGATCGCTCATAAAGGAATGATATGCGCCAGCGGCCCTAGCGAGCCATCGTCACACACATGCGCGTACACACACGGCCGTAAAGTCCGTCGGTCGCTAAGATGTCGCTCCGGAGACGAGGCGGAAATGAAGACCACCGGGTGGGCGCCGACATTCGCTACATGACATCGTGCCTTCGAGGCACCCCTGTATGGTGTTTGTGTGTGCGCGCGCGCGAGTCTCCCCTCCTCCGGTGGGCTCGCTCGGTCTACGATCACCTGATCGTGTCCGTGGACACTGCGGGTGCACACCAGCGTTTACCGTAAAGTGGACGCCAAGGACGCAAAACGTGATTTGCGGTGCGTTTGTGGGCGACATTACGGTAATGGTCATTCCGAACATCCGGGCATTTCTGTTATTTTCGTAATGCAACGCAACGTAAATGCTAAACAAACGGCGGATTGTATTGCTTTTGCCCGTGACAAATCATGCAAATTGTTATAGCCGCCAAACGACATTTCATCACACTTTGAAAAAATATATAATCAAATTACAACGATCCGAAGTACAATCCTTTTCAATGGACGGAGAGGGTCATTTTACCAGGAAAGACCGCCATTTTGAGTTGTGACGTAAACTTGGAATTCGAAAACACCACACAAAAGTTTCTTTTTTCCCTCCTCAAGATGGTAATATGCATTAGCATATTACATTATAAATATTAACATGAATATTATCAGAATTGATGTAAATCCTTATTTTCTCCTTCATAAAATGTTGACCTTTTTGCACCTTCCAAATTGATATTACATTTTTCTCATAAAATAACACAAAAACTGTCTTAAAAACAAAATGTGATATCCTTCCTGCTCAGTTTTTTCTCATCTAAAACATTTTTTTTTTAAATGTTGAATTCTGTACCTTTGTAGTATTACTGTTTTGTATTTCTACCTTGATTTAAACTGTGCTATATTACATTTATCCAATAAACATGACCATTTATGTGAGTATGTATATATATATATATATATATATATATATATATATATATATATATATATATATATATATATATATATATATATATATATATATATATTAGGGGTGTTAAAAAAATCGATTCGGCGATATATCGCGATACTACATCGCGCGATTCTCGAATCGATTCAATAAAAAAAAATCTATTTTTTGTTTTTATTTTATTTATTTTTTAAGAGCTCAGAATTGTTCATTCGGTAGTCTTACCGATTCAACGTCTATCATCATTGCCTTTTTTTTTTTTTTGTGTGTGTGTGTGTGTGAATCGATTTTTAAACTTCCATTTTTAATGGAAAAATATTCAACAAAACGTCTGACTTCGGGTTAGGATTCACACCTTGAGCATGGAAGAATGTTATATGAACGGAACATTAAGCCTTAATATTTTATTTTAATGCTGTTTAAACATGAAACAGATTACAACCTCTATAAGACTGAAATTTCAGATAAATAAATAATACATTTTCATATAAATCTTACACTCTACAAGCGTACTGATTAGTATTTTCTAAATTTGAATGAAAAAAAATCGCAACAATCGACTTATAAATTCGTATCGGGATTAATCGGTGTCGAATCGAATCGTGACCTGTGAATCGTGATACGAATCGAATCGTCAGGTACTAGGCAATTCACACCCCTAATATATATATATAAATATATATATATATATATATATATATATATATAAAACACACACACAATATTGGGCTTTTGTACATAACAGCAACGCATATAAACAACCTAAACTCTTTAACAACACTTAATATTGAGGCACTTGCTTGCTAATGCACATATTGAGTTCCTCCACATATTGACTCGCTTCACAATCATATTTCAATTAGCGTAGATTTTAAACATAGAAGTGCCAAAACATCCCTAATGAAAATTAAACTGCACTATAAAACTAGCCATCAGAGGGTGCTAGAACTGCACAAATGGAAATCAACCTGACTTTTGTTAACAGATGTCGCTTTTAAATATCATGAACATGACGACGGCGAGATTGTGGCAGTTTAAATGTCACGATATTTCCGTTATCGTTGTATCCCTACTTATTCGATGACTTAAAATTGTTTAAAGAAAATGACAAATAAACAATCCATCCATTTTCTGAACAGCTTGCTCCTCACAAGGGTCGTGGGGGTGCTGGAGCCTATCCCAGCAGACTATGGGTAGTAGGCGGGGTATACCCTGAACTGGTTGCCAGCCAATCGCAGGGCACACAGAGACGGACAACCATCCACACTCACAAGCACGCCTCGGGACAATTCGGAGTGCCCAATTAACCAGGTTTGCCATGCATGTCTTTGTAATGTGGGAGGAGACCGGAGTACCCGGAGAAGACCCACACAGGCACAGGCAGGCTTAGGGTTAAATAAATAAAAAAGAAAAGAAAAAGAAAAAAAAAATCACCTCATAAAATTGAGAAATTTTCTTTAAATTTTAACACATTTTAATTGCAATATTACTATATTCTTGTCAAATTGATGAGTCCAACTTTATCATATCACATCTTCTCTAAAGTTTCACTTGATTCTGATAATTACTTCTCTCACAATTCTTACTTCTATTTCCCTCTTTACAGCAATATTGGTAAAATGTCAAGAAAAGTTCCTTATTTAACAAGAATATCATTTTAAGGAAAGCGAAAATATCACAATGTTGAACAATTTTGAGAAAGCTGTTTAGCAGAGAGATTAAATTTTCCAAAGATAGTTGAATTATTGCATCAATAGTGGTCAAATGGTGAGTCAGTCGTAAAACATTAAGTAACTCAATAAGACAATATTTTAAAACACATTGAACATTTTTAGCTTGACCACCTTTATATGTAGTCTACAAAAATAAAATAAGTATTGCTAAAATAGTTATTGTTTGTCTAATTTTTAAATAACCATTTGTGAAGTGTCCAGCCAAAGGAGCCACAAATCAAAGAATTTTTTTTTTTTTTTTTCTTTTTTAAATGTTTTATTTTGTTTCTTCCTGTCGGCCACCGACCTTTCCCTTCTTCCTCCTCTTCTTTGGTTTGCTTTCATCTTCCAGAATGACTTCTTCATGTGCGAGAATGCGCACTCGCTTCGTCTTCAAAAGTGCCTCAGCCACCTCTGCAGGAAAGAAATGGAAAAAAAAAATAGATTAATGGAACAAAATTTGGCAAGATTATGAAGAGAACAGACGTTTTCAGAAAATTGTCATTTTACAACAACGTCTTCATGAGAATGAATGTTTTAAGAATTTTTAAGACTAGATAAAGTTACATTTTTAGTTAAAGGTGCACAGGCATGATTTGAAAAATAAAATTCTAATCATTAAGAGAAGGAATCATAACGCATTTGGTTTACCTTTTCTAAATATACACACAATTCTCATTTCATAAGATTGCATTTTAAAAAATATGTCATATGATGTGAATAAGATTGCCACATCACTCCCATAGCAAAATGATTTTTCCTCTTTTCAAGTGTAGCTCTTATACTACTTTGGGAAAAAAAAAAAAATCCAAACAAACTAGTCCCGTGCGAATCAAGAATGCACTTTGCTGGCTCCACCTCGTGACGTCGTCGAGGCCTTGTCTCCTTTTTCATCATCTTCTGTGGTTTGCTGTGGCGTGGAAGGTTTCCACACGGCCAGACACGTCAGCCTGGCCGTGGTGTTGACTTCCCCCAGGAGGGTGGGACACTCCAGCTCCTGTCAAGGTGACATGTTTGCTTAACAGGCACGAGCGCTCAGTGACGGTGCACTTTGGAGGCTGACTGACGTCATTCAGACGGAGCTTCCACATTTTGATGAAGCCGTCGTTGGAGGCCGTGACCAACACGCGGTCGTCGTCCATCTCGAAACTCTCCACCGCTTTCACCCTGCAAAAGGAAAGCAACGCGCCTTTGCATTTACGCCATTGTTAAATATGTTTCTCTACTCCAACGGACCCCCGCACGCTCGTGGTTCGGCCGCCGTGGATTATCGACTCGCTTCACAAGCATATTTCAATTAGCGTAGATTTTAAACATAGAAGTGCCAAAACATCCCTAATGAAAATTAAACTGCACTAGAAAACTAGCCACCAGAGGGTGCTAGAACTGCACAAATGGAAATCAACCTGACTTTTGTTAAAGGGGACTTATTTAGTCCTTTTTGGCAGTCAAACATTAATATTTTGCCTATAATATATTTGATATTTTCCATTATTTTTCATGTACAATTAGTACCTTCAAAAACACATTTTACAACTTGCTGTCGACTGAAAATGACATCACTAGGGCTCAGGTAACCAATCACAGCTCAGCTTGTGAATGTCACATGACTAAACCTAGAAAACAGTTGAGCTGTGATTGGTTACCGGAGCCCCTGTGATGTCATTTTCAGTCAACAGCAAGTTGCAAAATGCGTTTTTAACTCATTCACTGCCTTTGACAAGTATACTTGTCAATTGTATTTTTTAGAGCGGTGCTAAATGGGGGCGAATCTGCGCATGCTCCACTGTAAATATCAAACTTGGAAACAACTTTACTGATGCCCAACCACCGGTAGATGACATCATTGCCCCATTTTATAGGAAATAAACACAGTTTCAGAGTCCATGGGAGAAATGGCTGTATTTTGGCAAACCTACATTTTTCTGCTGTCAATTATAAAAGAACGGGACGGGACAAAAAGTAGGGAGTCTATTCTGTTATTTGGTAGATTCGGTTTATATATAATTATTGAATGGAATATCACGTGAGTATTGGAAATGTAAAAATTTTCTATAATGACTGGCAGTGAATGAGTTGGTACTAATTGTACATGGAAAAATAATGAAAATATCAAATTTATTATAGGCAAAATATTCATGTTTGACTGACAAAAATGGCTAAATAAGTAAAGTTTCTCTTTAACAGATGTTGCTTTTAAATATCGTGAACATGACAACGGCGATATTGTGGTAGTTTTAATATCATGATATTGCCGTTATCGTTGCATCCCTACTTATTTGATGACTTAAAACTGTTTGAAAATTAAATAAATAAATAAATAATCCATCCATTTTATCCTTCACATATTTTGTCAATAGTTAAAAAAAAAAAAAAAAACTTTTTTTTCCTTTGGGTGTGTGGTTGTTTTTTTGATTTCCCAAAAAATTTACCAAAAAAAAAAAAAAAAAAATATTTTTATTGCCCAACTTTCGCAATGCATTTCAATTGCCGTCAATTGTACACAAATTTTTCGCTATCCAGAGGTTTCCACATATCTTGCCCATATCTATATTATTGTTATATATTTGGTAATAGTGCAAATGAAAAATTGTGGCCTCCTCAATTATTTAAGATGCCCATCTCTGCTTTAGGCTCTACTTCCGCAAGTTCCCATGGTCATTACTTTATCAAAAGCCAGACTCCTTCTTGGCTGGAATTTTTTTTGTCCTTGGGCTATTTTGACAAAAGCATGTCACATAGATGTTTTTAAGAGTGCAAATTGCAATTCACTTGTTTTCATTTTGTACCTGGTTTCATGAGCCTTGAACTCGCACACCCATTTCTCCTTGGCGACATCACACAGTCGCACTATTTCGTCATCACCGGCAACAGCCAGGATGGAGTTCTGGAAGAAAATAAACACCCAAAAGAATAAAAATTTATAGAAAACAAAAAGTGCAATTGGGAGAAGAAAAAAAACAGACGTTTAAGAAGTTGATGGCCGAGATCCTCTTGGGGTTCTTGAGCGTGCTGGTCAGCGAAGCCGTTTGTAGGTCATACAGGTCAAGTTTGTCGTGACTGACCACCACGTATTTATTGCCGTCCGGAGACCACCGTACAATGTGTGCATCTAAACACAAACATTTTCACCTCAAATGTGTGGCAGGAATAAAATGTTACATTTTATGGGGGGGAAAACTGACTTTGTTTGATGTTTTTGATGAAGGCTGATCGTCCAGTAATGAGATTCCATGTACTATTAAAGATAAAAATCAAACATTACATCAGCGGTTTTGACATCGATTGCATGGATGTAATTATGTATGTGTGTCTCACCGCAGAGTTTTATCGGTGCCCACCGTCAGTGCGAGTTTACCAGACGGGTGTACAGACAGTGACGTCACATGACCTCTGGAGAAAGAAGAAAACATACGTGAGAATAAACTTTCTGCGAAAACAGGTGCGAGAAGAAAATCAGAACTTTAAACGAGTATTCCTTATTTTTTTCCACAATTTCCTACATTATTAGGAATAAAGTTGGACTACAAATAAAATCTCAAATTATAAGAATCTACAAATGTTTTCATAATATTGCCGCTTATTTGTATGAAATGGTTATTTTTTCATGACATTGCAAGTTTTTTCTCATAATTTTATGACTACATATGCAACAAATTAATTTTCTTCAAATATTGTCTTTCATTACAAATTTTTTCATAAGAATAATTTAGAAGGACTTTTTTGCATTAGTGCCACTATTTGCATGAACTGACAATTGTTCTATAAAATGTCACTCACAGTACGATTTGATTATGGTGAAATGTTGAGTTTTCTTCAGAAAAACACGACTTTACAACATCAAAACATTTCGTAATATTCAATTTTACACATAAAGATGCTTTATATCTCATACTACTAGAAGAGTCATCAATGTCACAATGAATTAACACTTTGAAAACAGTCATATATTTGTTAGGATTTTTTTTTTAATACCCCAACTTTATTCACTTGATTTGTTTTCTTGAAATGTTTTGGTTCAGAAGGTGAAATTACATATAACAATGTAAATTATTAAAGATGAAAATGCAATTAAGTCAAAGTTACATTAAAAACATTTTAGTCACCATTTTTTTAAATTGCAACTTTATTCAACTAAGTTTTTCTCAGAAAATTTTTTTAAAAAACATTTTAAAAAAATTAATAAAATTATAAAAACATTAGATAGTAATAAAACATTTTCTTTCTAAACGAACGTACTTAGAAGAATAACGCTTTGATATTATGCATTTTCTCTAAAAAGACTTCAAACACATTGAAAAAATTTTGGATATATTATTACATACAAAAATGGTGTTTGTTAAAAAAAAAACATAGCTACAAGAATAAAGTTATATAGTGCAAATATTCGTTAAATCTATTTTTTTGTAACTTTTTCTTTTACTATTATTCAACATACAAAATGAAAGTCATACAAATAAACAAGAAGACTTTCAAGCAAAGAAGCACTCAACATTACGAGAAATTTCTAAATACAAAAAAATAATAAAATACGAAAGGAAAAAAAAAAAAAGGGGGGGGGGTGTTATCGAGAAATAATAAAAAAATTGCCTAATCAAAAATATACCTTGAAAGACATCCTTACAGACAATCTGCAGCATTGCTCAGATATGCGTGCCATTTCTGCCATTAAATCTATTTTTAATATTGCAATTTTTGTCATTCGAGTTTCTTGGAAATGAAACATTTTAAACAGTAAGAAAAAAATTGCAAAGTTTTTTTCACAAAATGTCATTAAAGGCACATGAATAAAGCCTGATATTACACAAATATATTCGAAAAATATATTTTTGTCATAAAGTTTAAAAATAATATAGCTGTTCAAAAAGTGTCAATTGAAAGAATAAATATTTGAGATTTTGAAATTCGACTTTTGAAATATTGAGACTTTATTCAAAATAATTTTTCTCTTGGGGGGGGAATTATTAACATGACTTTTGGAAAATATTACGATTACTTGAATGACTTATTTAAATTAATATTTTGTTCACAGTATTATAACACCTAGTCTTCCAACATTTCCCCCCTCAAGACTGTATATTTCCTTTTCCTTGACAACCACCCCTATCATGACTCAACACTGACTTGTGTGCTTTGATGGACTTGAGGCACTCCCACTTCTTGGTGCTCCACACACACAAGAGTCCGTCTTCTCCTCCGCTCAGCAAATGTGTCGCACCGTAAAACTCCAGGCAGGTGATGGAGCCTGAAGAATACACGTGGTCAGGAGACAACGTCATCACGGCAACCGGCGACACCGTCACCACTCACCGTCGTGGTGCAGCAGAGCGCCATGTTCCACCTTCTTGTCCATGTCGTACAGGAGCATGGTCTCGTCTTTGCTACCAGTCACCACAAACCTGTTGCTGGCCGCCACTGCTGACACCGACGCCATGTGAGCGTGATGCGTGAAGTCTGGCTTCGCCGTCCACTCCTAAAAGATCAACACCACAAAGTATACATTTGTTTACATATATATAAACGTATATAATAAATTCAGGTAAATACTATTATATTGTATTGTACAGTATGGCGGCTTACTACGAACTGATTCTTGCCAAGATTGAACATTTTGAATTGATGTGATTTTTTTCCTTCAAAAATACAAGTTTTATTGTAAAATTACCAATTATTCATATCTTAATACTACAAACACTAACCATGGTTTCAGTTGAAAGCATAATACAGTCTTGAAACCTTTTTCTGACATACTATATGCTCCACGAAAAAACAAAACTTGCCTTAAACGTTGATTTGAAACAATAAGCAGCCATGAAATCACTTACATTAAAACCCCAACCAAGGAGGTTTAAAGCCATACTTTGAAAACCGAAAATTGTCTCGCTTGAAACCCTTTTTTGAAAGACCAACGCTGGCTCCTTGAGACCACACTGAGTAGGGTTTAAAGGAGGGTCTACTTTGAAAACCCAAAACCTGTCTTGAAACCCAATTTTAAACCCCAATTCCTATCTTGAAATCATAACCTCGCTTAGTACGACAACATTTTAAAGTGTACTCAGTGGCTAGCAGCCGACATTGTTTTCTTTAAGATAACGTGAAAATCCACTCACGTTCTGGTCAGTTCGAACACGGTAACCAAACACAATTTGCTCGTAGCAGCCAGCTATTAGCTCCACGAAGGCGGCCATGACGCCAAGCTAGCTAGTGTCTTGTCGCGTCTTTTCGTCTTCGTCTCAAGCTCTGCCACCTTCTCAAAATAATAGTAAATGTTCCAGGACTGTTAAAAACAAAATACACGTGGAAAACAAGCGCAGTAGAGCAACTTGACGACCGACTAAGGACACATTGTCGCCCTGTGCGTGCTAACAGACACACGTGAGGAACCAAAACAATCCAAGTGGACCCGAAGAACTTCAACTGCGCGTGCGCGTCTGTCGTCCTCTTCGTCGTCGTCGTGGTACACCAAAATGTCTCACTGGCGCCACCCAAAGGTAAGGATGACTCAAAGTTAACACCATCGCACGTAACATCTGAAATGGACGAAAGTGTATGGAATAAGTAAATCTACATGTACCCTCAGAAACTGAATCGGGTACATAAACAAGGGTTTTCAAAAAAAAAGTGCAATCAAGAGATGCGTGGAGAGAAGCAAAAGAAAATCAAGCACGTCATTCGCGTTCAGGAGTAAACTCATGCTGCATTCAATGACCAATGACCACTCACACAGTTGGACATTCCAAACATACATAGACAAAACCCATTCAGTGTATCAAACAGAAATCAATACCACGTGATCATAATGCAGAGGGTACAATTTACAATTTATTTCCCAGATCAAAAATCTCTGTTATAGGTCGCTTGCACATCGTAATGCATCATGGGAGTTTTTCCTTCGGGCGCCATATTGGGTGTCCGCCGGTTCACAAGGTACACTCGCGAGTTACACGGTAGAGCTTATCAACCTGATGTAATTTTCGCAGTATTTTCACGATTTACCGGAAGATCAAAAACAACGATACAGGCAGAAGGTGTCTCTGTGTGGCGGGATTGATCCTAATTACGTCCTGACCAAGGGTGATTTTTTTTTGACGGAGAAAGCTTGCTGGCCAAATGTGACATCTCTGGACATCTTTCCCTACCTCGTGTTGACAACATGCTCCATAACACGCCAACAAATCCCTGGAGGCTTACAATTATTTTGTAAGCGGGTGGATACAGAGTGTAAACTTTAACATCGCATCAGAAGAAACGGTTGCTGTTGCACGTAAGTAAACCACATGGTGTTGGTAATTCTGCACACAAAAATGTTGATTTGTTCTCAGGCTTCCTGTTATCATTGTGTTTACATGCACAGCTGGGTTTACCTGATGTGGTTTTTCTAACAATTTTATAACAGGCAAATATGGCAGAGCGTATAAGAATAAAAAGTAACTATGCACAGCCTCCCAGTGGCTTAATTAAATTTAATGCTACCCTTTCACTAGTTACATGTTACTTAATCAACTTATTCTAAATGGTTAAGGTTAACCACTCTCAGAGGACGTATTTTTAGTTTCAGTTTCCAGTACAATAAAACGTGTTCATGGTAACTACTGAGCATACTGACAGCTTTTCTTATGATCTCACGGTTAAGGAGGCTGTCACAACACCAAATTTCTGTCTGGTGCCAGATGGCAACAATTCCCATCACTTGTCACGACAACACCAATAGTATTACCAGGTATGTATGGCTTTACTTTTTGTAGTTTCTTATTTAATTCTATGTTTCATATTTTCATTACAATGTTTGTAATATTTTCAGATTCAGGCACAGATGAGTTTAACTGGACGGACTTCTGCGACTTTGTGGTGTGGACAAAGTGTGATTGAGCGAGTCCACCCAGATCGCTCGTTTTGGCCAGCTGGAAAAGCCAGAGTTTTTTTTTCCCAAAATCCCCTCCTTACCTGAACTGCTCGGGAGAGCATTTACTAGATCAGCAGTGGACTTCCAGTGTTCCTGCTCAGCCGCTGTCACCTACCACTTGCTCATGTACTTCAAAGATGCGGAATAAAGTAGTTTTTTGTGCTGCAGCAGATTGTAAAATCAAATGATATCACTTGAAGTGTGCCAATCTAGACTGCCAAAAGGACAGTGGTTTTGTGGCAAGTGTGAAACAAGGATTATTGGGAAAACTGTAACACAGTACTGGTACTTGTCTTACATTAAACAAATTTAAAAGAGAGCAACTTTTTCCTCTGTACATAGCATAATGAAAGTCATTGCGTACCCCATCAACATTACATCATACCGTCATCTCAGGATGGTAGGCACCTGTGCTAAAATAAACAACATTAATTAACAGTTCAATTTTTAACCCTGAAATTACTACATCTAATCATTATTCACTTCATTTTTTGTGCTTTTAGAAATAATAGAGATTTATGCCATTACTTTAAGAGGGACCATATTGCACATTGAGTCAAATCCTGTCATTTGTCTTATGTATAGCTTTGTAAACAAACCCAACAATAGAATTTGTATAAACGCTGCCTTTATTAGCGCCAAACAAACAGTCGCATGTTGTCCTCCTCCAATGCTTTGATGCTCGCCTTCGTTTCCATCATGTCATTGGCAATCAAGTCGGTGTGGCATGAGATCCCTAAAGAAAAAAATAAAGAAAAAAATAACAAAAAAATACGGTACCAGTAATAGGTTTAATATAGTAAAGTAGTATAGTTTTTTTGTCAGTGTAAAAGAAATGTACACATTTTGTTGCATTTTTTAATGTATGAACATTGCTACAGGCAAATACTTATTTCTATAAACACTTCCAAATGTCTCTAAAATATAAGGTGCGTGTACACACACAAACAAACACATACATTCACTCATGCATACAATATATCATGTAATGAATTCTGAGTGGCATACCAGAGTCAATGATGTCAGCAGTACTTGAGGGTACAGGTTACTGGAGCCATCTGGCTGCATAACTGCAACAATCTCTGCCACTTCGAGTCGTCTTTTCTTTGCTTGTCTCTCCTGTGCACGTTCATATCTTGGCACCGACTGGGCTGAGACATAGATGTTGTAACTTGGGACCCAACTTTAATGTTGGAGCCCAGTCGGGATGATTGGACAGAAAAACGGGCGCAGGGCGACCTGTTAAAATAAACAAATATATAAACAAATAAAATATGGAAAGACTGGTTATTTTACCGCAGTAGGGTGGCCGTGAATAAGTTCTTTAGCATGATGTGTAGGTTACCGGGGGTCTGTTTTCTTGCATCACCCCCTTCTGTCTCTTTTTTTTCCAAGTTTACATTTTGCCACCAAAAAACATGTTATCGGCATTAAAAGCCCAAGACTAATCAATCCAATTTCAGCAGTAAACACTTTGCACTGGCACTACTTGGGTGAAAATGTTCGATGTTAGCTTTCGGCTAACGTCCGCTAGCCAGCTTGTACTACCGAACTTGCTTGCTCATGAATCCAAAACATAAGCAACTTGCCCATATATGGGCGGTCGAAACGTTATTAATCCTCATGCATTAAATAAAGGTAAACAAGCTTACCGCTCACAAAGTGATCGCTGCACACACGAGCCCAAAGTAACGACTTCCCTCCGGAGTCCGCACTCCTCTGTCTCCAGGCCCTGGTTCCTAATTATTTTCGGAATTCGGAAAAAAGACCGACCATTTTCCCCCTTGGCTTTGTTCGAACAGCCAACGATGCAGCAACAATGTACCATTTTAAACGCAGAAAACAAACGTGATAGATACGTGTTAGACCGAATCGCTACGTAAATGGAGGCCACCCAGCATGGCGACTACGAGAAATCCGAGGCGGAAGTGACGACATGTGCAAGCGACCTATAGACGCACCAAAATCAGAACAGCCGCAACACTAAAATTATCATAGAGCGAGAGGCGATGGAAATGTGCGTGACATCAGCCAATTAGAGTGCAGTTTTCCTTCTCTTCTGGGGTTTGCAAGTTGAAGACGTCAACAAAAAGTAAAAGAAACAAGAAGTAAACCACAACCGAACGCACAGCTAAACAAGTCATGCCTTGACGTCATCTTCCCAAGATGAAACAGTTTCGACAAGATCGTTCTTGTTCTTCTTTGTTGCTTTTGGGGCGGTACCTCGTGGAGTAAATGAACATGTTGTGCGAGGTAAGTACTCAAAAAAAGTTACCACAACAATCCAGGTGAATCATTAGGACAAGCTATAGTGGAGCAACATGTGGAAAGCATGCCAGTGCGAGAGGGGTTTGCACAGCACAGGTTGTTGACGTACCATTAGCAGTTTAGCCGCTACAGCCGTGCAGCCACCAGACCAAATTAAGCAGCAATCGATTCTGTCATCTTTTGATCACCACAAGTTACAACCCGTGTGAATTGTGAAAGATTGCCGGTATGAGAAAACTTGTTTGAACAGCCCCCGGCGCAGAAAAAAAGGTTGCAAACTATTATCATTGAATGAGAAATGTCCCCCACCCCAACCTGTAAAATAAATAAATAAATAATCCCCTGAGGCACATGAGTAGCGGCGCACTAATCTGAATCATTTAGATTTGAATTTGAATCGCTAAACCTGAATAATTGTATATTGTAAAAACTATATCTGAATTACATAAATTGCATTTGTGCTGTTCATTTTGAATAACGATTTAAAAACTGAATTTGTATTATATAAATTGAATTTGTATTTTTTTTTTTAAGTTTGAATCACTAATTTGAAACACTGACTCTACGGAAGTAAATCTGTGCCATCAGAAACTGATTACTTCCATATTATTTAAATAAGGCAAATTCAAAACAATAAACCTTTGTGTGTGTGCGTGTGTGAACATTACTAAGTTAACACAACCGCATTAATAAACTGATCACGAGTTTGGATCCGCCCTGTCAAGGTGGGCGGTGGACGGTAAATTTGTCCCTCTCGTCATTGGCTGCATCCCTATGACGTAACATGATTGACAGATAAACTAACTGCGCACAAAACGGTACTTTTTCCGCTCCAGTCAAAGGATGTGAGTCAAGTCTGTCTCCTCTGGACGCAAAAAATGGCAAGACGGTGAGTAAAATAATTAGACTTACCAATTTTTAAATGTATTTCTGTCATGTGTTCTGTAGTTGGAGGTTGTCTGTCAACACTCGAAGTGAACGTTACTGACACTCTAAATACTTGTCGAAGGTATTTACTCAAAACAAGCCTGCGGGCTGGAAGGAGAAACTCGCTCTGGTGTGCTTATTCTTGCAGTGGGAAAGAGTTTCATTTCAATGTTTGTTTGTTTTTTTGCACTTTTTCTTGCAGTGTGTGGGGGGTGGGGCACATGCAGCTGCTTTGTGCAATGCATTGCATTGAGCGTGTGTTATTTGTTGAAGGTCTGCATGATTAGTGCAACACAAACAAGAGACAGTTTAAAAAAAATAAAAAATAAAAAAAACTCCGCCCCCTCGAAATGTTGAAGGAAGCGGTTATGTAAAAAAAGGAAACTGCGACATTTGGATATATTTGTTGGGTAATGCTTCAGCTAGAAACAAGAAAATAAACACTGTATCCAACCAAGGAAAAAACACATTTATGAAGTAAAAAAAACAACAACAACAACAACAAAACAACTTTTTACGTGGCTAAAGTTGTAACATTTTATACCGGTAAGAAACTCCGCCCACCCCCTACGTCATTTTTCGCAAAACATAGAACAAAATGTTAAAGCGATACTTTACTTATTTAGCCATTTTTAGCGGTCAAATATTAATATTTTGTCTATAATTAATTTGATACTTTCATTATTTTTCATGTACAATTAGTACCTTTAAAAACACATTTCGCAACTTGCTGTCGACTGAAAATGACATCACAAGGGCTCAAGTAACCAATCACAGCTCAGCTTCTGAATGTCACATGACCAAAACCTAGAAAACAGGTCACGAAAGTTTAAAAGTAGTATTTCCAAGGAACAAAATAGTTGAATGCAAATAAAGTCGTATTTTATTCAATTTGTTATTTAGAAATTTCACTCAACTTTTTCATGTATTTTTTAAAGTCCACTTTCACCGTTTTCAGTAAAGTGGCCAATCAGGAGTTGTCTGAGGTGTTAAATGAACTGTGGCATTTGGATGTCAACCGCCTCAAGCCGGGGACTGATTACATCATTGACCCTCAGGTGAGACAATCTTCTGTATACGGCAAGTGGATTCTTAGCAGCATTTTCTTAACTTTATTTTGTGTACACAACTTTCTATAGGGCCGTCACAGTAAATTCCTTATCTTATTCTGTGGTTATATCATCCCTACTTCACAGGGGCGCGCAGGCTACGTGGCAAAGGGCAGCCATTATGCCAGGGATCGTGCCCGTGCTCCGCTCTTCGTGTACGTCGACGAGGACAAACTGAAGAGCATCGAGACATATGCACGTACGGCTTAAAAAAAAATAAAAAATATGCAGGAAAGCCTGTAATGGGGGAATTCCAGTTGCAACGCAGCAGACACGTAAAATTTAGCAGTAACACATTTAATAATAATGCATGTATTTGTGGAGACAAGGGTCAAGTTGTATTTTGCAATTTTTAAAATGTGCATAATTTCACAAGCTACTTCATGTCAAAGATTAGATTAGCCCTTAATATGAAAAGAAAAATGGACTGAGCTGTCACCATCTTATAAATGCAATTCTGCCATCTAGTGGCAGAAATGTGACCAAGACAAATTAATATCACACTTATTTTTTTTTATAGTCCATCTTTTTAATTTGATGAATTATGAAATTATTTTATCAGTGACTAAAAGATGGGGCCATAATTTCTATTAGTTTAACATTTTTCCACTTTATGATAAGAGCATGAAACTTAGAAAATATATTTTACTGCACATTTAGAACACATAAAAATGCGATTAATTGTGAGTTAACTATTGAAGTAATTCGATTAATTGCGATTAAAATTTTAATTACCTCCATCTATCCATCCATCCTCTACCGCTTATCCGAGGTCGGGTCGCGGGGGCAGTAGCTTTAGGAGGGAAGCCCAGACTTCCCTCTCCCCAGCCACTTCAACCAGCTCCACCGGCAGGATCCCAAGGTGTTCCCAGGCCAGCCGAGAGACAGTCTCTCCAGAGTGTCCTGGGTCATCCCTGGGGCCTCCTGCCAGTGGGACATGCCCGGAACACCTCTCCAGGGAGGCGTCCAAACCAGATGCCCGAGCCACCTCAGCTGGCTCCTCTCAATGTGGAGGAGCGGCTCGACTTTGAGACCCTCCCGGATTTGAGCCCGGACACCCTGCGGAGGAAACTCATTTCGGCCGCTTATCTCCGGGCTCAGCTCTTTCTTCACCACGGCGGACCGATACAGAGTCCGCATCACTGCAGACACTGCACCGATCCGCCTGTCAGTCTCCCGCTCCATCCTGCCCTCACTCGTGAACAAGACCCCAAGATATTCTGTTTGTAGCATATGCTATGTTAGCATCGGTTTTCACGTTCTCTGTGAATGGCAGACTTCATCAACTTGCTGGACAACTACGAGATGTCGACAGGCGTGTCAGAGTCGGTGACCTACGAGGAGCTTCACGAGAACCGCAAGTTCCTGGATGCCATCCTGGAGACGGACGTCATGAAGGTACAAAAGGTGGACAAGAATGCTGATAGAGACGTTAGCATGTTGTTTTGCCCTCACAGCACGCTCACAAGTACCTGGTCAAGAAGAGACGGTCACCAACAGATGTGGGGCGCTTCAAGAAGCAGCTCTACAACATCTGGTTCCGCCTGTACCACCGTGACAGGAGAGGAGGGTGAGTTTTTGGCCCCAGCACACACATTATTTCAGAATGAGACACTCTGACAAAACCTACCAAAATAAAGTGAGTACCAGCACAAACAGATGGACTCAAATACAGAGCGATACTATCAACATATCAGCATTTCATAGCTATTCCATTGTTCACAGTAAATTGGTTAAAGCTGGTTCTGGATGAGTCCCATCAAGGGAAGAAAAAAAACGTATAACATATATAAGAAACATATAATAAGAAAAATATCGATGAGTACTCAAAAGAGGGGAAAAAAGTACACTGTAAAAAAAAACAAACTATTACCAAAGAATTTTACTTTTTTTTCTTTTCTATATTTTAAAAATATTTAATTTCCAAAATTAAACTGATTTTACATGTCAAATGTAAAATAACATGAAATTACTAACTGTAAAGACGCTATTTGTTCTTTTACAAAAAAAAAAAATCAATTTGAAATACATATATTGGTTGTTAAAATACATTCACAAATGTATCGTAATTTCACAAATATTTATTTCATGGAATAAAACGCCAAATTCAACTTTAAAACCCTAAAAAAATGAAAAACATTTATATGTACTGAGAAATTAACAGTAAAAATTTAACTTGACCATAATTTGTGAAATAAAAATAAGTGAAAATAACTACAATGTCTGTAATGTCCTATACATGGTAGCATTTCTTGTATAATTTACTTTGCAAGCACATCTAATGAGATATATACATTAAAAAAAAAAAAAAAGAAAAAAAAAAGTTGAAAATAGCCCTGCAATTGGCTGGCAACCGGTTCAGGGTGTACCCCACCTACTGCCCATAGCCAGCTGGGATAGGCTCCAGCACCCCCCCATGATCCTTGTGAGGAGCAAGCGTTTCTGAAAATGGATGGATGGAAGGTTGAAAATACTGTGAAATAACAGAAAATGACGTTCTCGTGTATAAAAAAAAAAAAAAAAAAGAAAAGAAAAAAAAACCCCCCCGGTAATTTTCCAGCAGCTGGGGCGTCAGAAAAATACTGTGAAATAACAGAAAATGATTTTCTCGTGTAAAAAAAAATAAAAAAAATCCAGAACTAAAATAAATAAAAATACAGTTTTTAACTGTCTTGCCAAGATTGTATGTAATATAACAGGGGAAAGCTTGAGATGGTGAATAATACGCAAAGCAAACAATTGAACTTACGGGTGCGGTAGTGTTAATGCCTCAGCAAAGTATACATTTCATGAAGTCTAAAATTATAAACACCAGTGGCAGCATGGCTCAGTGGTAGAGCAGTCTGGTATCCCTGAGGTCATGGGTTCAACCCCCTTGGTGAACATGTTGAAGTTTCTTTGAGCAAAATACTCAACACTTAATGCTATGTCAAAATGTTTTTCATGTTATTGGCCATATTTTGACAGATTAATCACATTTTTTCGTTATATACTGTTTTATTCCCCACAATGTTAAAAATTACAGTTAACTATAAAATGGAAAAAAAAAATGTTTTTACGAGAAGTAGGAATCTGTTATTTCACAGTATATCCTGGCGCCCCAGCTGCCGGAAAATTACTGTTTTTTGTTTTTTAAACAAGAAAGTAATTTTCCGTTATTTCACAGTATTTTTTGGCGCCCCAGCTGCCGGAAAATTACTGTTTTTTTTGTTTTTTAAACGAGAAAGTAATTTTCCATTATTTCCTGACGCCCTAGCTGCCGGGAAAATTACTGTTTTTTTGTTTTGTTTGTTTTTTTAATAAAACAAGAATGTAATTTTCTGTTATTTTACAGTATTTTTCTGGCCTCCCAGCTGCCGGAAAATTAGTTTTTTGTTGTTTTTTTAATTAAAATAAAACAAGAATCAGAATGCAATTTTCTGTTTTTTCACAGTATTTTTCTGGCCTCCCAGCTGCCAGAAAATTAGTTTTTTTTTTTTTAAATAAAACAATGTAATTTTCTGTTATTTTAGAGTATTTTTCCTGGTGCCCCAGCCGCTGCAAAATTACCCGTTTTTTTTTTGTTTTTTTTAACAGTGTAGTATCAAACTATTCCCCTACTTGTGATAATCTGCTGCTGTCCAAGTGATCTAGTGAGGCGCCATGTGGTTCCACGCAGGAAGGATTCGTGCGGGTTCGAGCACGTGTTCGTAGGCGAGACCAAGCAGGGCCAGGAAATAACAGGCCTTCACAATTGGGTGCAGTTCTACCTACAAGAGAAGCACGGCCACATCGACTACAAAGGTTACAAAGCCAGGGATAACAAAAACACCGTAAGACATCCATGCAGTCGTCACAGCGACCAAGCGCTTCCGTCCACTTACAGGAAGTTCTGTTTGTCTTTTTTTCTGTAGCCCGACGAGGACGACCACGTGCTCAACCTGCAGTTCAGCTGGAAGGGACTGGTCAAGCCGGTGGGCGGGTCGTTCGTGGGGGTCAGTCCCGAGTTGGAGGTGGCGCTGTTCACCATCCTCTTCCTGTCGTCCCGCCACAAGAGCACCACGCTGGAGGTGAAGGTGGACGAGTACGTGTTGGAGCTGGTCGTCCACAGGCACGGACGCTCCATCGGGTCGTCCTACCCCAAGCTCCTCAGCAGCAACCACCGCGATTTGTAACTTGTTTTGGTTGCAAAATGTATTATGTTCAGTTTTTTTCTTTTTTACATTTTTTTATTTTTACAATCATATAGTGCCTTGCAAAAGTATTAGCACCGCTGTGAACTTTTGTCACATTTGACAATTCAAACAAAGCCGTGGGTTCAGCTTGTGAATGTCACATGACCAAACTCCAAAAACGGGTGAGCCGTGATGCTCGTTATCTGAGCCCTTTAGGCACTGTGATGACAATTTCAGTTGACAGCAAGTAACAAAATGGCCACCTTCCGAGGTGGATAAAAATGGGTGGATTTTTCTGCTTAATTCATATTTCACAAACGCACTATTAATCAGAATGCTGTGTTTAGACTAGTGGGGTATAGTACATATTTTATATATTACATAGTACATATAGTGTACGCATAGTACATAGTTTGTAAAAAAAAAAAAAAAAAAAAAAATTGAAATTACGTTTAGATACTCAGGGAACAATAAAACAGGAAGTAAAATCCTAAAATAAAAACAGCAGCACAAGTAGATGACTCAAATGCATAAAAACAAGTTACATCAGACCAAAAATAATAATTTACAAAAATACTTAATATTGGCTCCAGCTCAGAGGGAATGGGGAGAAAAGTAGAAAAACAAACAAACTTACTTTCCAAAATAAAAGCATCAGCACACAAGCAGATAGATGAAAATAATTGTTTACAAAAAGATGATACCAGCTCCAGTAGTGAGAGCCCTATCCAGGGAAGACAGGAAGTAAAAACTGTACATACCAAAATAAAAGCAGTTGGACTCAATCTCATAAAAACAAGTCACGCGCGATCAAAAACATTTTACAAAAGTGGGTTAATAATAGCTATTCCTATCAACGGGACCAAAATGGATAACAGAAGCCCCACTTAAAATAAAACAGGAAGTAGTAACCTTACCTATCAAAATAAAGGCAGTTATAGTATAAGCAGATGGACTGAGACAAGTCACAGGAGAGAAACATTTTTTTTTTTTCCTTTTACAAAAAAATTAATATCGGCTCCAAAAGAGTCCCATTAAATAAGTAAATACAGAAAGTATAAAACTACCAAAATAATAGTAGTGAAGCCACAAACTGGACTCTTATGTTCCAAGTAAGTTGAAGTATTTCAAAAAGCATTTCATGCAATGTACGGCCTGATAAAGAACAGTACAGTAACCAACCACCCCCGCCAAATCCCCCAAGTCAAGTCAAACATGACCAATTCAAAAAGCACAGAATAAAAGAAAAGACAAAAGGAACAGAGTAAAATCAGATTTATTTAGGATTTTCAAGATGACTAACTGACATCTCTGACCTTTGTAAACAAACGTGAACATTCTTTTTTTATATATATAAAATAAAGAGCATTGCAATGTTCATGCACGCTTTTGACTGTTGCAGCAGATATCTGACAGGCTCAATTTGCCAATATGGTTTCTACTTGCATTGTACACCAAGTGCCTCACAGCAGCAGGGCCCCTTACACACTGCCTTTTTTTTTTTTTTTTTTTTTTTTATTGTTCTGAATCATGGGTGTAACTGGTGCTAGTGTGTGAGAATTCTCGTTTGTGCGTTTTGAGGCATAAACGACATGGATTTAACTCCTACAGTGGGACCTCCTACAAGGCAATAATTTCAAGCTTCACTGTCATAAAAGTGGGAAAACACAATAGATATGTAACAGAATAAAAGTACCGGTAATTAGTCACATGCTATTTTCTTGGTAAATTGTTTGAAATTATGTCATTAATTGTATTCTAATATTTCAACTTTTCATTGATCATCCTTTAATCCAGTCATATTGTTAGCCTAATCACATAATTGTCTAAGTCATTTAACTTACTGTCACAGTAGCAATAATAAAAAAAAAAACAAAAAAAAAAAAGAACAATGTGCTGGGTAAAAACTGTTCAATTTGTTGTGTTTTTTCCCCCCTCGTTTCCCCTAAATGTTCACATATGAGTAAGGCAACTATGCTCCATATTAGGCTAAAGATATTCCAAAACCAATTTACTTTGTTCTCCCCCAAAAACATTCCACAGAAAATACAGTATCAAGTCAAAGAGAAAACAAATATTTTAATAAATTTACTGGTAGTCGAAATAAAAAAATTTTTAAAAAACTTTTTGCTGCAACGATTTATAAATGGCATTCATGTGTGTACCCATGTCTAACAGCTTCCCTGCCATCATGCTCAGCTAAAAGCTAATTATGTTCAGTTCATTTTTTATTTATTTATTTTGAATTGTACCTCTGCTCATCAAACTTTTTTTTTTAGTTTTTTGTTCTTTTCATGGTGACATATCTGTACCAAAATCACAATTTTTCTTAACCTTTTACAGATAAGACAAGGATTTCTGATCACTACAATCTCTTTTTAAACAACATAGGAGGTTCCACTGTCAGTTTTCTGCAGAGTTTGCTTACTTATTATTGTTTGTATTTGAAGAAATGCTGCGTGCTAATATATTACGATGAGCCTTGGCTATAAATATCTTGAGATTTTTTTTTTTTTACAGCAACAACGATTACTTTGGTATATTAGTGCATAGACAGCACTTGAGCTTCTCCAGTCTTAAACATGAGCGGAAGTCCCACACTCAGCCAGCAGATGTCGCTAAATGCCTTATGACTGACCTGGCCAAGCAGCTTGGGTGTCTTTCCAATGTGCAAATCCAAACGTCTCCAAAGAGGTCCAAGGGGTATCAGGGGGAAACGCCTCCTGAGTACAATCGAACGCTTTCCATCCGCAAGTCCATGAAGCGTTGTCAAACTAAGTAGCGTAGCTTCATGGCAGATGTGGTGGTGTTCTTACGTCTGTCTAGACGAGAAGCTTTGAGAGAGAGAAAAAGGACGAGATGAGAAGCGGCGTGGATGGAAATTGGCGGCGGTATAATGAACGCGTACCTGCGACCTCTCCACTACCAGCCAGCGCTCGGTGCTCGCCTGCATGTCCTGCCCGTTTAGAGGCTCCCGGAGGCGGACGCGGACTTCCACGCGACCACCGGTAGGCTTGCGGCCATCCATCACCTGGCAGGGAAGAGGCCATTTACATTAAAAGGAGACATACGATATTTTTTTTTTCCACAATTAAAAACAGTTCCTACGTATTTTAACAACTTCTTGGCGCAGTCAAGTAGGTGCCACGATTTTTAATTTTTTTTTTTTTTCTTTTTATGTTAGATCGCCTTACCTCGACAATCTCCCTGATTTCACTGTGGGACTCCAGCTGTTCCAGCTTCACGTGCGCCGTCCCAATGGGCTTATCGCTTCGCAGGAAGCCACTTTGCATCACACACAGGAAATGTTAGGCGGACAAGTCCATCATCAAAATAAAAGTTACCGTCACATCTGCTGATCCTACTTTTATTTTTGTAGGTTTCGACCGCCAGTTTTCTGCCGTAGAACCTTTCTGGAGATAAAATTGGGCAACTTTTATGGACAAAAGGGCCTTCATTTCAGTCTTCAAGACTGGTGTGTGCATATGGCTCCATTTGTTTAAGATTTTTATGCTTTTACATTGGTGGGCATCTCCTTCCTGTCATGTACTTGAGTTAATATTGTTACCATCCAGCAGAAATGCCCTATGTCCAAACATGGTCAAATTTATATTTACACAAATTGATACTACCATCCCCACTTACTCTGTAATTTATAACGCGGTATTAAGCAATTCAGAGTGGTGAGAATAGCGTGTGAAGATAATAGTGGATCACAAAACTCACGATTCGGATCAGATCACGGATCGGATTGTTTTCTGGGGCAGAAAAAGAAAAAGAAAAAAAAAAAGAGACAAATATTACTTTGTCTTCATTTATTTTGTAAAAACGTTTTTTCCCATTATTTAAAAAAAAAAAAAAAAAAAAAAAAAATCAATTCAAAATGTCCCATATAGACGTTTATGATTTAGGAACACAACTTTTAGTGCAATAATGTTTTTTTTATGAATGGGCAAAAGTGTTTTATAAAATAAATGAAGACAAAGTTATATTTACTGGTATCTTTTATTTATTTATTTATTTATTTATTTTTAAAGACCTCAAAGTGCAATTTAAGGCACATTCCCTTCCTTTAAACATAGAGTTGAATTACAAAGTAGCCTTGGTCCAGAATATTGAAAAATAAATCTAATAAGCCAAGTACCATCTGTCAAACTCATTTACAGCCACTAACCAGGCACGCATTGATAATGCTAACAGCTAGCGACTAGCCACTTACGTTGGAGACTTCTGCTGTATCATACAATGACGATGTAATTAAATAGCGGATTCTTGGCGTCCTGAATTAGCGATTTAGTTTGGGATAGCGTTGTGTTGATGTTGGTCGCAACTACAATGTCAGTCAACTTTGATAAAGAAATCCTAAACATCTAAAAGGGATAAGCAAGCTAGCCATCATGCCACGATGTGGGCCAACTTCAAAGTAAAAGTACTCTAAGGCTATTTCAATTGCCGTCAATGTATTATTTGGCAAACTTTATTTTGAAGTTAGCCTGATCGTAGGCGGTGTTACGTTGAGCATGTTCCAGTTTCCTTTATAATGCGCACCTTTTTTGTTGTTGTTTTGTTTTTTACCAACCAATTCCCAGTTAATACGAGATCCGAACCATGGGGCTTGAGCCGAACCGACTAGGGATCAATGCTGATCCGTTGCACCACTAGAAGCTATATATTGATGCTCTTGAATGCACAGGACTCACCCTTTGTGCAGCAGCTCGAGCTTGAGGCCTTTGGACGTCACCACCCTCCTGAAGCCGCGGTGGTTGCGGTTGATTGACAGGCTGAAGCTCTGGTTATATTCTGGTCCAAAACAATGACGTTGCAGCAGGTGTGGGTAGTGTCGCAATATGAAGAGAAATCACATGTGAGCAGTCTCACCTGGACAGTTTGTGTTCTTGATGACGTTCGTTTTGTGTCTCTGGGGTTGCTCCTGGGGGGCACAAACGGCAAACAAATGTGAAACAAGTGAGAAAACTGCTAGGAGGAGCTAATGAAGATCCGAGACGGCTCACCGTGCTGGGGTAAGGGAAGTCGAACTTGACGTAAGCGTCGAGGTCGTTTGTTTGGATGCCTGCAGAGAGAGGTTTCACACGCTTCATCAACAACTTACATATAAAGTGCGTGTGCGCGTGCGTACGTGCATATACCACTGGGAGCAGGAAGATTCATCCCTTTCACAATAACCACCACCATCTCGGTGCTGCTGAGATCGGGGAACATCCTGTAAGAAATGAACATGCACAGCTATCAATAATTCTAAGTCTAAGTATCAGCTATCAATAAGTAGCAGCTATTCATATGTATAAATGGAATGTTTGCTCACCTGACCGTGTGGAAGGTTCTGTCCTCAAAGTGATGTTTGGGGGGAGGCAGACCCTTGGCTTGAGACATCTTTAGTAGCTCCATACTCTTTTTACATGACTCGGCCATCTTCTCGAATCTGACGCAGTCAAAAAACAACAAAAACAAAAAACAAACAAAAAAACAAAAAAAAAAAAAAAAAAAAAACGAAGGCATTTTTATCCAGTGGAAGTATTGTGAGCATGCTAATTCTTATTCCTTACTTGGTGGTCTCCGTAATGTTCCCCAGGTGGGTGAATTGCTTGGAGTAAGTCAAACATTTCTAACAGGAAATATAAAAAGCGATTCAGAATGGTGCCAGAACTAGCAATAGAAGGGTCGGTGTCATAACTGCTGTACCTCGCGCTGCTCTTTGAGTATCTTGGCCAACTGTGCGTAGAGCTGCTCTGCTTTCTCCGAAATCCCCACGTCGCTGTGGTGCACCAGGACAAAGTCTTCGTCCTCGTCACCGGGGGGCGACGGCACCTGTCCGCCATCATTGTCGTTTACATCTGAAGTCTATTACTTGCGTTATTATTAGTAGCTTCTCACCGTACTAACGTCCACGGCTTTCCCACTTCGCGCCGCCTCCACCATGGCCTCCAGACCCTTGGCGGTGCGCAGAAAGCTCTTGGCCTGCTCCATGTCGTTCTTCTGCTTGGCGTGCAGCGCCGCTTTCATGTACTGCTTGCGACGGCCCTCAATGAACTCCAGCTGCTGTGACGCTAGAGGATCAAGAAATAGAGTAGTAGCAGGAGTATAATTGAAGCAGAAACAGAAAAGATACAAACAGAAAAAATATGTCAGTCAGGTCAAGTTTATTTATATAGCCCTTAATCACAAAATAGTCTCTAAGGCAAACTCGGTCCTCGAGGGCCGGAGTCCTGCAGGTTTTGGATGTTTCCCTTCCTCAACCCAGCTGATATGTGATCAGCTCATCAGGCTCTGCATGAGCCCAATAACGATCCTGTTGATTGGAATCAGCTTGTTGGAAGAGGGAACTCTCCAAAACATGCAGGACTCCGGCCCTCGAGGACGGAGTTTGCCCGCCCCTGCTCTAAGGACATCACCCACCCGCAGCGGACAAATTTTTAACGACATCCCCCGATCTTGGGGAAAAAAAAAAAAATCAAAAACAACATATGATAAATAAGAAAAAAATAGAGTAGTCAAAGAAGTAGTAGCAGGAGAGTAGAGGAAAAAGTAGTTGTTGAAGAACATACCCCAAATAGAAATAACTGAAGTACACGTGCAGGCGGAAGAAAAAAAAAAAAAAAGTAACACAAGTAGTGGAAAACAGCTGAAGATGCAGCAGAAATAGCAAAGAAGAAGGGTAGATGTAGAGGTGGAAGAAAAGGGAGCAGAGGAAGTACAGGGAGTAGAAAAAGTAGCAGAAGAGGTAGAAACAGAAGAACCGTAAGTAAACAAAGTAGTAGAAGAATTAAAAGTGGAAGAAATAGATGTAAAAGAAGCAAATGCACATACAATCAAAAGATAGAAGTAAAAGTACAAGTAAAATTGGTTTAAGATAGAAGGAGACAAACTAGAAGTAGCAGTACAACAAGACTGAAAAGAAGGTTTTAAGAAGTCGAGGTAGTAGAAGTCGTAGGAAAAGAATAAAGAAGAAATTTTGAAGTAAAAGTAGAAGTAATCGTAGAAGTAGTGGAAGCAGCTTAATCATCAGAAAGGATGCTGTGTGTCCCAGCACGTAGTAGGACTGACCTGCAGGTGAGAGATCTCTGGTGGATCTTCTTTCAGGTGAAGCAGACGGAGATCTTCTCCGACCTTGTGACACAGCCGGGACACTTAGTGTGCTCTTTGGCTACAAAACATACACCTGACATTAGGCTCAATTACACATGATGCTGCAAAATTACATCGTCAGAGCTGTAATAGAACATATTGCATTGTCAACTTTTGCCTTTTACACAGAATCCAGTCAATTTTCACAAACTGTGTGCACTTTTGCTTTCAATTGCTTTCAAAACAAGAGGGCAGAGAGAAGTGAGTGTTACCGTTTTAAACGTCATACTTCATTGCTGGCATTTTTTAGCCTTTTTTTTTTTCCTGTGATGCAGTTCTCATTAAATGGTCTTGTAGACAATACCCTACCTCATATGTAGGATGAGACACCTGACACTCACTCCTCCTCCCTGTTGTGTTGAAATCCATTATCATAACTATTTTAAGCACCAGTCGTGTGGTGTCAGTATTTGAAAGTGCACACAATGGTGTTAACAACCTGTTTGGCTGGCTTGTATGTAAAAGTCACAGGGAGACAAAATCAAATTTTGATCTCTGTGTAAAAAAACAAACAAACAAAAAAAACAGGCTACCTCCACTTCCTTCTCCTCTTCTTCCTCATCTGCACTCACAGCAGCAGCATCATCAGTAGCAGAGAGCTTGGAGGCGGCCTCCAGCGCGGCGACCAATCCTTGCTCGGCCGTCGTGGCCTTCTGGCCCGGGATGGGAGGAAAGCCTGTTCAAAAACATACCAGAAAAAGAAAAAAAATCCCTGGTCATTTCTTAACTGCTACAAAAAGACATTTCGGACTCGTCACCGAAGAAGGTCACCTGGTGGAACGGGAAGCTCGTCAAAGTTGACCGGTTTTCCTGCTTTGTGAGATCTGATGGCGCTCTGGTATTGCTGGCGGAGAAGTAAGTTTACGAAAAGCATATGTAAATTTTTGCTAAGAAACTCAGAAGCATGTGTTTGTTATTTGCACCTTAGCGATGCGGTCATGCATGCGGGACTTGCGCTCATCCCCGGTGGCTTTGGCTTGAGCCGACGCCTCCAGGTACTTGGCTCGCCTCTGCTCCATTGCCTCCAGTGCATCCCTGGGAGCCGGTGGGGCTTGCGGGCGGAATGACAACAGTCAGTATGGACATTTGAGATTCAAGTTGTTGTATTACTATAATGTGTAATCAAGGCACCTGCAGCTGCTGCGGCCGGTTGAGGGACTTGGGCGTTTTGCTTGACTGACGTTGTGCTTCCACCTGTGCCATGTGACAAGAAAGCAGGAACTAAAGCATCTTAAATATGATTTTGATTTGATATGATTTTACTATAATAATGATGCGTAAACCAACCTGGAGGTGGAGGTAGACCACTCAGGTCGACCGCTTTTCCTTGTTTCAAGGCCTCGATCACGGAATCAAACTTCTGCATTAAAACGAGCAAAAAGGACATTCGTTTCAGCCATCATATCATCATACCAACAAACTAATTACATTTGGAAAGCCCTTGTTAACAACTTTGATTTGAGACACGAGTTGTTTGTCGGAATTTTTATTTTTATTTTTTTACCTTGGAAGTCGTGAAAAATAGTGAGAGAAGTGCCGATTTCATGCTTAGTTCTGACTTTAATTTAAAAACAAAAAAAAAAAAAACATTTTTGGTAATTGTGTCAAATGAAACCTCATTTGACACAATTACCAAAAATGTTTTTTAACTGGACAAAAAAAGTGACAGATGAGGCAAGCCCTCACAGAGATGTTTCAACTGAGGCGTGACTCGATGCAGTTTGTCACAAATGCAGTTTTTTCCTTGACATTGTTCATAACAATCAAAACCTCTTACTTTGGGTGGAGGTAACAACAATGTGCAGCAAGCTCACTGGATAAATTCAACTGCGAATGTGTCTTATTCGTATGCACCTTGCTGGTCCTGAAGTAGACCATGGCTTGCTCCGCCTCTCCCGCCTTCTTGGATGCCAGGGCGGCCATTTTGTATTCTCGCTGCCTTTGCAGCAACAGTGTCGCAACTCGCTCGTTCGCTGCGAATGCAATGAAAAGCAGGTGTCACTTTTTGTGTCGTCAATTAGATGCTAGTAGTCGTGACCGGATTTCAGTTACAGCTACATTTCTAGCTCAACAGTTACTCATCACAGTTTTTCTCTTTGTCATCACTGGTACCATTCTGAGTTGGTGGTGTCACCACAAAATAAGAATAAAGGCACTTCCTGGTGGACTTGAGCTTTTCCATGCACATTGAGTTCAAGTCGTCCTGGTTTACTCACCCCTGGTTTGGAACTTCCTTACTAGCTTTTATTTTTGAGAAGTCCAGAAACATTTGGGGTTTGGGTGCAACTCTTAACACATATTGGACACTTTTTAGGTCTGGTTCATACCAAGAACTAGTTTTTAGTAATTTACGAGGTCAAAATTCTGTTCTAGCTTATTGTTTTCTTGCTTTATTTGAATCAACCTGACACTGACCATTTGTATTAGCAGTTGGTGAGGTGGCTGCCTGCTCCTGTGAAGGATCCGCCTGCTCCTGTGAAGGATCCGCCTGCTCCTGTGAAGGATCCGCCTGCTCCTGTGAAGGATCCGCCAGCTCCTGTGAAGGATCCGCCAGCTCCTGTGAAGGATCCGCCAGCTCCTGTGAAGGATCCGCCAGCTCCTGTGAAGGATCCGTCAGCTCCTGTGAAGGATCCGCCAGCTCCTGTGAAGGATCCGCCAGCTCCTGAGAGGGTTCAACAGCAAGCGTTGGCATGGAGGCGGACGCGTGCTGTTCTTCTTCTTTGCCATCAGATGTGACGATCTCAGGAGGCGAGGGGAGAGCCGGGGTGGCGCTAGGGTCTGCACTCGGCACAGCGCTCGGTTCGGCACGCTGGGTTCCCGTGGCGACGGGCGGAGGAATCTCCGCCTCGCTAACCTGACGGCCTTTCTTGACTGCAACCAGCATGGTCTCCAGTGTCTGTTAGGGCAGTATATGTGAAACATTTTAGTCATAACTTACCAATGGGACTATATGATGTTATATTGGAATGGTGGTCACCTTGAGCCCGCGTTCGATCCGCCGGGCTTTGGCGCCCTCGCCCGCCGTCTTGGCGTTGTACAGTGCAGTCTTGTACATGGCGAGCCTCTCCTCTAATGTGTGCTGCAAGCTGCCAGGTACGGTAGCCACTGCAGGCATGCTCATTTCCTGTCAAAATAAGTGGAGGAAAGTTATTTTTTTGGGGGGTGGAGAGCACCAGTGGTGATTAGGAGGAAGTGTGGTTATCAAGACTGCCTAGCAGTCCTGAATTTTAAACAACACCGTATATCAAGTCTTGCAATTTCACTTACAATTTGAAGCAGGCCTTTATTGTCCTCAAGTTTTATTTGTATACAGATAATATGTTCATCGGGTTGAGTAATTTCCATTTTCAAACCAACCCTGCCACTTGCCGCTCCTTGCAAGTATTATGTTTATTACTTTGATGATACCTTACTGTAGCAACGGTTGAAATGATGAAAAGTTTACTGTTAGTCTGGAGTTTTCTTTTAATCCGTTTTTGAGTAATACAAAAAACATTTTACACCAATGAGCTAGAAAATAAAACAAACATAATGGCGTCAGTCATACATCTTTAGCAGTTATTGCCATACAAGTGAGGCATGATTAATTAACTCAAAACTTAATCACAAACAAATCAATTGACAGTTAAGTATAAATCTTTACCTTATCGCCACTTTCAACCGGGTAAAGTTCAAACTGAGCACGTCACATATCAGTGAATGTCGTGCAAGACACAAGATGCTGCATCCAAAATCCTATATTAGCGTTGGAATTAATGGTATCAGCATGTTACTTGTGAGTACTCACCGATACCACTGTTTTAATGCAGTTTCGGCGCCTCTGCCGATAACAGTATTGGTATCGGAACAACACTATTTATTGATATAACTCATTTTCTTTTCATACGTTAGGAAGAATATACCGGTATGCATGCATTGCAAATAATTGAAATAATGCATTTTGTTTTAATGAAAGCACTCTCATAACAAGACACAGTGACCAATCAGTGCCGAGCTGGTTAAAAATAGTCACATCCAAATTACGCAGTCACCCATCCTCCCTGTCTTTGCTTTCCACCAGGCTGCTCTCAAACAATACGCCCCAGCAGGTACAAGCTACTCAGGGCAGTAACTAATCCCCGCCTCCGTGGCGGAAAATAAAATGGAATTCCATAGTAGAATTTAGAATCTGTACTTTCCTGCGCCTACTCTGTGATGAGGAATACATAAAAATTATAGTTGGAAAGTGACCGCCTCGGCGCCTAGACAGTACATGTTCCCTTTTCATTTTATGGACAACACACACACATCAAACTTTGTGCTTGCGTTACGCACAACAAACCACCGGATAAGAATCCTCGGGTGAATGAACAACAGGTATGAGTTTCATGTGAATGGGGACACAACACTTACCACAATTGTTAAATGATTCAATTTTTTATTTTCACCTCCATTAATATTGTTGCTTGCATTACGTACCAGGTGGTGCTTTGTTTTTGAAGCACATAATGTGATGTGGTTACCAGGCAGCGGGAAATAGTGGACTTGATATAAGATAAAAATGTTTGACTACCTACAGTACTTCTGCTTTAAGTTAAATAAGACTGACAAAACATGACCAGCTTTATTAATAGGTAAGCTACTGATGCACATCAGAGCTTTTGAGATTCCTCATTGCCTCAATGTCTGAAAGAAAGTACCGGGAGCAAAAAATGGCGATATTGTCACTGGTCACTTTTTTTATATTTAATATTGTATACTATTTATTTTGGTTTTTTTCAATATACACAAAAAAAATCATCAGTTATCAGTATTGGTGGCCGTAAAAACGGCACCCCAACTTAAAAGGTTACAACTACTGCAATTTGGTGCTAATTTCATTAGCCCACCAATGGCATTTTATATTCTTTCAGCTTTAAGCTAGCATACTTCCATGAATTGTTCTTTGGTTAAATCATTATAATTAGCTGCTTGTTGTTAAGATTGATACTTACCATTTAGCGCCCGTTCTTATGTTTAAAAAAAATAAAATAAAATAATTCAGCATTCAAGTTGCTACTAAGTCGAAGTACCACTGCACCTAAAATACCTGAAGGGTTAAATTAAAGCTTTTCAAAGTCAAGTCAACAGTGTGTACCTGACGCGAAGTTTCAACAGCCGCCACCGCAGATGAAGAAGAAACAACATCAGCCGCCCCGCCACCCTCGCCCACCACTTCCTCTAGCTCAGCCTGTCAGGGAAAAAAAGCAGACAATGCAATGAGAAAACAAGGTTCGAGATAACTTAAGTGACTTCCGAGCAACCCCCCAAAAAAAAGGCCAACCAGGAGGTCTTCATCGTCCTCCAAATTGTCATCATCTTCATCATCATTGTCCACGTCTCGCATACACTCATCTGCCATTTTGGCGATGTCTTCCATGGGCAGGGGGCCTGTAACCCAAAACATGTGAAATCACAAGTACTATTCGGAGTGTAAATCACACAACAACAACAATGCTGCGATACTGCCTCAAAGAAATAAGGGTAAACTCAAAAGGAACACAAACAAACAATACAAATATCATAGTGGTATTAATATGTACTCTACCATGAGACATTTTTTGCATAAACTTGTATGCCATACAAAAATCTGATGTGGATGTATCAATCAGGGCTGAACAATTAACCAAATTCAAATTGACATCACATTGTAGTAGAATGCAATTTTCAAATCGCAAAGGTTGTAATTTGGGGGGGAAACAACAACTTGTGCTTCATTTCATTCCCTCAGTAGTATATTTTAATTCATTTATTCATTAATTTATTTATATAGATTCTAGAAATATTCAGTCCTTGAGAAGTGAAACACATGTTTACATATAATTGTTTCATGAAACATAATGTTGAATTTATAAAGCCACAGCCTTGTTTGCATTATTGTTGTAATTTATGACTTACCGACTCATGTTCAAACCACACTGGTTTGGTAAAAGTTTGCGATACTGGTGCAATGTGCTGGAATTTACATATGATCCGATTTATGAACTAATTGTAACTGCTATCAGTGACTCGTCTAGCAAAATAATCATTTGTGACAGCACAAGTTGAGAACTGTTATAGCATACACCATACATGGGCCGTGCTCGACATTAAAATACAACTATAAGCTGTCTTGCTTCAGCCTACTCCTTTTGGGATTCAACACAATGTACTAATTTTTGTTTGTTTGAAATGTAATGTATCATGCCCAGACAAACTACTACTAACACAATGCCAGTTCTGTAGTTCTCACTTTTTCCCTTGTGCTTGGCTCTTCCCTCAGCAGAAGAGGCCGCTTTGCCTCCGGTGATGGCAGCCAGTTCAGCCTCCAAGTCGGGGTCGCCCAAACCCTCTTCGGCACCCATCGTCATCATGTCCTCGGGGTCCATGCCGATGAACAGGCCCATCTAAGCAGGAGTGAAAGAGATGTGCTGCAGAAGCTTTTGCAAAAGGGCCTGTGCGTCACTCTTGTTGTTGTTGATACCTGCTTGGCAGCGGCGGCGCCCCTGCCTCTTGGGAGGGGCTCTCTCCTCTTCTTGCCGAACATGTTTGTTCGTTGAAAGTTGCTCGTCAACGATATGGCGCTGAAACAAACTGAAAGACGCAACGTGTTAAAGTGTATGTAAACTATTCTTCCGCCAGCACAGCCTCGCTGTTTTACAATTAAAATCATGTGAGCGGCTGTCAGGTGCCTCTCCCCAAGCACACACACACACATACATTGAGTGATGACGTTAGCCCAGCGGCTAGCTGTTAGCTTACTTAATAGCCTGCGCCTGGACACGTGTATTCGTGACCTAAGTAAAGGTAGCGGATAGCGAGAATAACTAACACTTCGATAACAGTCGAATTATGCACTTTACCTGGTCGTCCACCATTTTATCAGCACTAACTGTACTTTCTTCTGAGACGAACTTGTTCTTCGTCGGCGTTTCAAGTATGACAAGTTAGAGGGTGACTTTGGCGCACTGCTGCCCCCTGCAGTTCGTTACTCTTATTGCACATTAGCGCCCTCTTTTTTTATTTTTTTATTTTTATTTTTTATGATCGTTTGTTTTGTTTTCATACCCGGAAGGTTTTAAGTGGCGCACAGTGTATTGTATGCGCCGGCCTTGTTGGGGCAGCGTTAATAATGCTAATTAAAAAACGAACTTTATAAAGTCAACTTTTAGTGAGACACACACACACCACCACCATCCCCAAACCACCAGGGGGCCCCACCCCCTGTTTGCGGACTGCTTCATAAACATTCACCTCTCTGAACGTGTGAGATATCGGCTCAGCTCACATTCTTCACATTGATCATCATGCTAGGCAAGAGGAAACCACGCACAAAGACGAAGGCAATTGCGAAGGTCTTGGACGTTCATGCCGAGGAAGAACTCACCACAAATTCCGAAGATGACTCCTCTTCCGAAATTTCTGATGAAGGTGAGAAAAAGAAGTGGTCAAACTATGCTTGGACATCGGCCGACAACACGTTGGCTGTTGCTTCTTTTAGGTGCTTTGCTTTACAGCGCATGTAGATTAGTTTCTTATAGTAAAAGAGAGGTGCTAAAGCAATTCGTGAAAAAGAAATCTGAAGACTGCACCATAAATACTCTAAAAGATTTTCTGTTATATTTTACGAGTTGCACGTGTAAAAAACTGCAGGAATTTTTTATTCCTATTTTTTCCATGTATGTATGAAGGCAACATTTCTTTTTTTTATTCTAAATGAAACGAAGTTTAATTTACAAAGTAATTAAACCAAATGTGTTATTGTGACTATAATGCATATATGTGGCAATATAGATAAGCACAGGTTCCAGAAAAATTACAAGACCACGTTCGTCAAGCGAAAAAGCAAAAAGTCTGGACAGGCAGATGTCAGCCCACAAATCAAGAGACGCGGCAGAGTAACACACAAGGTAGGAGTCGTAAAAACATGAATTGAATATTTACTTCTTTTTTTTTTTCCAAAAACATTTTTTCTTGTACTATGTGCATACATTCATATTTTTTGTGTTGCAGTTCCCTTCTTCCAAGGCGCTCCCTGCAGCACAATCACATCAGCAGCCATCGTCAACTGCCTCTGAAAGTAAGTTGGATGATTCCATCCCATCCACCAGCGCTGTTCCTGGGCACAAGAGAGCGGACGAGGGCAGCAGGCAGTGTAGCCAGGCCAGCTGGGATGCCACGACCATCCATGGAGATGCTGATGAGATGCTTTTAAAGGTGACACACTTGTACCTTTTCTTTCTTTTTTCAGTATCTACAAACCTGCATTTGTCTGTGAATTAATCCACCGTTGGAATGTGGTATCGTTTTGGGATGCAAACTACCGTCGTTAGGGTAACTAAAAACAAATTATAAAATAAAAAAAAGTGCGGAAAATCCCTCATTAATATTCCATTCAGTTGTAAAAAAGGTAGTAGAGCTAGGAGAGCTGTTTTTGTTTATTGGGAGAAAAATCAATGAGTTTCTTGGGAATGTCTGAAAGGACAGTATTGTATTGGTGGTGTCATAAGCCCCCTTCTCTGTTTCAAATATGTACGAGTGATTTTTCCATACAAGTACTTGTTCACCAGCCTCTCGTCTGCAACCCAAAAGAATGATACCACATTTTGGTGGTGGGCAAATCGGCTACTTATCGGAAAAGTAAACATTAAACATTTCTTGACAATAATATGTTATATGTGACCTCACTAGTCTAAACATGACATTCTGAATAAAATTACATTTGTAGAATCCGAGTTATGAAGCAAAATCCAGCCGTTTTTATGGATCTCAGGGGGCGGCCACTTTTCAACTTGCTGTCGACTGAAGATGACATCACAGTTGTACAGGTCTCAGGCAACGACCAATCACAGCTCACCTGTTTTCTGAAGCTGAGCTGTGATTGGTTGTAACTTATTACCCGAAATCTGAGCAACTGTGACGTTATCTTCAGTGGCGAAATGGCCGCCTTCTGATATTGATTAAAAACTGCTGGATTTTGTTGCTTAACTCATTCCACGAACGCAACATTAACCAAAATACTGTCATTGGAAGGTTTGGGCTGCATAGAACATATTAAGATTTTTTTGGGGGGTGGAGGGTTGACTTCCCCTTTAATTGAGAACAACCACCGATGCAAACTGTTATTTTCCGTGTTGTAGATTTTGGCCAGAGGTAATCAAGCTATTGAGCGGATCCCGGGACAAAACGCGAGCCACGAGGAAGAAGTTAAGAGCTTCGCCCAGTATCTGGCAACTCTCATGATGAAGATTCCACAAGGCCAAGCTTGGAAATCCTACAGCAAGCAGCTTCTGGCCCTTACTATGGACTTTGGTAGTAGGCATGGCCTTGAGCAGCAGAAACCCAGCCAGCAGCTCAACTGCTCAGGAAGTGAATCCCTGCCGAGCCTGGCCACGGGCCTGACCAATATGCCAAATTCACAAACCACCAACACCACTCACAGAGACTGAATAGTTTGTGCCCATTTTTTTTTCAACTTTATTCATTGTCTATAAAATATCCATCTGATATCATCTGCGTTGTCAACAATGCATGTAAATTGCAAGTGAACGTTTTCAAACTTTTTTTTTTTGGGAGGGGGGGCGAGAAACTTGATGCTACGTTGAATGTATCATTCATCAGCTAACTATTTACATTTATTTCATTCTGTGGCCAATCCGCACGAGCGACAACCAAGCTTGAGCGCCATCTAGTGGACCACAACGGTATAGTGGCGATTGCGTTTTAAAAGCGCATTCCTTTTATTAGCCTGCAAATCGCGCAAAATAATGTATGCTAATGTGAATTAAAAACCTCTACTGCTCTTTTTTTTTTTTTTTTTTTTTTTAAACACCAGTTTCTTGGGGGCAAAAGACCCTACATTCACCTCTGCCTACACAGCTGACATGATGGTGCGAAGACCAATAATGACACAGAAAAAAAAATGTCACGTCAGCAGCAAATGGAAAATCTGCGGGAACAATCCTATTGGTGTAAATTTTCAGCTACATCAAAATTTGGGAGAAATATTATTCAAATATAACATCCGGAAAATAGATTAAGGCAATGAAGAGAAATTAAGTTTTTTGCTTGTTTTGTGCCACGACGAAAGTCCTAATTGTGGATTGTTGAAGGTTTCAAGATGCTCAAAAAAACATTTTTTTCATGTGCGGGAGGTTTCCCATTAGTCCAAGTTAAAAATTCTCTAGATGCTCAAAATCATTTTTTGGTGAGGGGCACCGGGAAACCTTCCACCACACACACGCAGATGCAGGACAGACTGCATGAATAATCTTGGGACTTGGATGTGCAAACTTAAGCTTATCTCTGATCTTATCTGTGGAAACTGAGCCTGGGTCCGGAAAATTAATTCCAATATTTGATCTTGTCAAAATGTCACGTCAAGACAAAAAGAGAAGAAATGTACCACGTCTGGTCAAGTATTAACATTTATATTATGCCAGTATTTGTTGCTCATAACGATATCTTGTTGCTGTTTATAACCATGTTATTTGCACAATGACAAATTAATAAATACTGAATATATCATAAAATGTCACCTTTTCAGTAGTGTTGTTCCGATACCGTTTTTTGGCCCCCGATTCCGATACCCAGCTTTGCAGCATCGGCCGATACCTTTTTTTTTTTTTTTTTTTTCCCCTCAACATGAAAAAGCTGTCCTGCCATTGGTTCAGAGCATTCAAGGGCCATTAGGACATCTTAGGTCGGCATGCAGTGAGCATGTCACATACCAGTGACTGTCGTGCACGAGCAAGACACAAGATGCTGCATCCAAAATCCTATATTAGCGTTGGAATTAATGGTATCGGCATGTTACTTGTGAGTAGTCACCGATACCACTGCTTTAATGCAGTATCGGCGCCTCTGCCGATACCAGTATCGGTATCGGAACAACACTACTTTTCAGTGACAGCTCCTTGTGTCCAGACGAGTGTTGTGGCACATTACATCGCCAGATCACGATTGTCTCCCAGCAACTGTCACATTTTGTGTACAGAAAACACAAAAGAACACATTTACATATTAGATTAAAAAGCATGCTGCAATTTTACCAAATGAGAGCGAAACTGAATCTGACACATTTGTGTATTTTAGGTGCATATTTTTGCTATATTTGCTGAATCAGGTCACCACAATAGATTCTATGATGTATTTCCCCGTGCTTTTGTGTCATACTGCAGAGTTCTTCCACTGACCATTCACTTTTGATCATATTAATGACTAATAAGGTCACGTGGTATAGTAATGGCACTAAAAGTTTGTGAAAGATGTTTCAAAACAACCCCTTTTGATGGTAAGCTGAAAATTGAAACCTGAGAATCCATCTTTTCCTCTCTTCAAACCTGCAAACATCTATGTGTGTCCCAAAATACAACCACACATTAGTCTTTGTCACTTTTAGCATAAGCAAAGAGGTAAACATGGCTCCTTCAAAAAAAAAAAAAAAAAACAAGTCGACCCCAGCGCCATTCTCTCTGCGCGGGAGTCACGAGGCTCAAGAGAGAGGACGCAATGACACACCTCCACTTGTACTGTGCCTCATTTGCATTTGTCCTTGATGGGTGCTTTTGCCTGCGCTCCAGTTGGAGCTGAGGGAAGGCCCAGCCACAGACAGAGGAGAATGATGAGGTGACACACGTGAAGGGCTATGGAGCTGCTGCAAGTCGAGGGGTAGGTGTTCCACGAAAGCTCAACGAGACCCAGGATGAGGACCCTAAAAGTCGAGCAGAACTGTGTGACATCATATCATTTCTCTGTCGTGTTGAATTACTTGTATTGTGCCTTACCTGAGCAGATGAGCCATCTTTTTAACTCCCCCACTCCACAACAGGTAGGGCAGCGTGTGGAAGTACCACACGTAGAACTGGTAATGCAATGAGCGACTGAAGCACATGCCGATGAAGTTGGAGGTAAACAGGATGAGCACGATTTGTGATTGGTTGTTAAGGTATGACCAAACTTCTTCAACTGAGGAAAATGTGATGAAAAAAAACCCCAATGTAATAGCAGGGCCACTTTACATGATGTTTAGGAAACGGCAGTTGGGTATATTTAAAAAACGAAAATCTAAATATCAGCTAGGTATTATACAATATTCAGAAAATCTTCATGGATAGACAAGGACTGAAAAAGAGTCAAAATATTAAGGACTTTAAGTATAGATACAAATGGTCATTTATGGTCATGTATGTGGCTCTGGAAAGCCGATTTATTTATTCTGAAATATTATTACTATTTGTGTATGCACAGTCTGTATATGTATGCAATTGTTGTTGTTTTTTTTTTATTTAAGTTTCTGAGTGAAACAAGTTGTTAGCGGTAATTGTAAGGAGGGGGTAGGACAAGATAAGCTTTGGCTTCCTTCTGCCCCTTCTCGAACCCAACACTTTGTATGAGCTTTTTTTTATTTTTATTTTCATCTTACTGAGGGGTGCGCAACATAAAATCATTGCAAAAATACTGACCTAGAGATGTTTCAATTCTAAAAATACTCAGTAAATGTACCTTAATGCAACGTTTAACGCACTTGAGCATAAGTTAATCCTGACCAACTTTTATGAAAGAAAATAAAATATTTGTACAAAATATCAAGTACTATATAATAGCAGTAACATTTAAAGCAAGAGGCTATCGACAAAGTTGACCGACTTTACATGAAGACGCTCAAGAGTATGTGGGCAGAAGAAAATAAAACACTAGCTTATGTCATTCTTGCTGTTGGCTGACTGAAAAAATAGGGCAAGAATACACTGATCGAAATGATTCTTTTGTTGTAGTCCGTTTTAGTTCAAGTCCAGAGAGTTACATCACCAAAACAGCATGATGATGTCAGTTCAGTTGAGAAAAACAGACTTGAATTTTAAATAGTTCTGTCTTTTCCTGTGTTTCATTTTGTCCTGACCCGATGACGTTCCCCTCCACAGAGGTTTAGGAACGGTATTGGAGATATGACTTTTCGTGTGGAGTAAAGCTGACTAGTTGCACACTGTTCAAACTCCCTACACAGATACATGAAGGATATGGTTGACGGTGTTCTTCTGAGCTGGGACTTTCCTCTTGCTAGGCTCCCTCAAGAGTTCCAATGGGCTTTCTCCAGATCTTAGAAGAAAGACAGCCCAACTATTATACAGTGGTACTTGAACACAATTCAAAATGCACCGTTGTCCAGCACTAAACCTATACTACCGAAGTAGTAGTTCTATTTCGTTTCAAGTTATATATTGTCATAATTCTAGTCAAATTTATGAAAAACGCTTAAAACAATCGCATGAACCAAAGTACTAGTACATTTATACTTTGCACTATTTTATCCATCCATTTTCTTAACCGCTTGCTCCTCACAAGGGTCGCGGGGGTGCTGGAGCCTATCTCAGCTGGCTTCGGGTAGTAGGCGGGGTACAACCTGAACTGATTGCCAGCCAATTGCAGGGCACACAGAGACGAACATCCACCCACACGCACAAGCACACCTAGGGACAATTCGGAGTGCCCAATTAACCTGTCGCTTTGCACTATTTTATAAAATATTATTTATAAAATGAAGTGACTTAATTTTCCCTAATTTTCAGTCAAGGAAATTCAGAGCATGTTTGCATGTGAAACAACAAGATTAAATCAGATAACAGTTATTAAGCTGTCTACAGTTAAAAAAAAAAAGAAAAGAAAAAAAGATGGATGTCCTCTGTTTACTTTGCCACTTGCTTGTTCCAATAACTGTGCTTGTGTTATGCTCCCCTCGCCGCATTAATTTGAACAATACGCTTGGCCTGAGTTTGTCTCACCTCTTCCAGCGGCGGAGGGCAAAGAGCAGCAGGCTCAGCAGGTGAGCCGCCAGCAGGAGGAAGTGGAAGTAGCGGTTCAAAAAGAGCCACTCGGGCAGGAAGCGCCAGTTGACGGTCCACTTGAACATAAACTGACGCCCCAGGTCGAAAGCCCGACTCATGTAGCCGACGGGATTCTCCAGCAGGAAAGGCAGACCCAGCATGAGCTGTAATCGACACTGGTCAGAAATGAGACTTGGCAATAGTAAATGTAAGGCGGTGCACATTATTTACCTGTATGCCAGCACATAGACCAAGTTTTGGGATTGTCCTGATTAAACCAAACTCAGACAGCAGGAGGAAAAGTAGTCCCGGAGCAAAAAGGAGCACGTTCATTTTCACAGACACTGCTAAACTGTCAGAAAGAGAGGAAGACTGGACTGTAAATTGAAAATACCCCTAACGTCACAGGTAGGCAATACAGAAGGAAATGCATTTAAAGAGCCCACACTTGCCTGTAAACGGCACAGCCCAGAGACCAGTGTCCATCCATGAAAAGGTTCACAGCTGCAAACAGCAGCATCATGGCCACCGGATCGTTGAACAAACGTAAAACGAAGATGGAGTGGATCCGATAGGAGGCGCAGCACATGAAGAAGAACACATATGGAGGAACCTGGGAAACCGACAGGAACTTAATAAAGAAACATTTTCAATGATACAGTGGCTCTAAATGGAAAATGTATCTGTATTGACAAGTCTCTCCAGAAAGTCTCTGCAGCAGGTGCAAAATGCTGCTGCTTGAGTGGATGACAGACTGGACAAGCTTATCAGGCGGGCCGGCTCTGTGGTCGGCATGAAGCTAGACTCTCTGGTGACAGTGGCAGAGAAGAGGACTCTGGAAAAACTGCTGGATATTATGGACAATACCAGCCACCCTCTGCACACTGTCATCAGCAGTCAGAGGAGCCTGTTCAGTGGAAGGCTGATGCTCCCCAAGTGCCGGACCAAGAGACTAAAGAACTCCTTTGTCCACCGTGCCATTGTACTCTACAACTCCTCACTCCTTATTGATTGATCGAATTTTTATTTTATTATCATTATTATTAATAATAATAATAATAATAATAATAATAATAATAATAATAATAATAATTCGATATCTGATATAATAACCTTATTTATTGATTGATTGAATTCTTATTTTTCATTTTATTATTATTATTATTATTATTTCAATCTCTGGTGTAATAACCTTATTTATTGATCGGTTGAATTATTTTTTATTTTATTATCTGTTCTCATTGCTGCTGGACATGTACATTTCCCAGAGGGAGCCATCCCAAAGGGATCAATAAAGTCAAGTCTAAGTCTAAGTCTAAGTCTCAGAACATGATATGATTAGATTATTCTAACTAATTTAAAAAAGGCTTCTCCAACAAGTATCAGAAGATCCTCCATCTGAGTCGTAATTATGATGTTCTGATGAGAACTAGGAAAAGGCATATGAAGGAGTCCATGCTTTTGAGAGATGACTGGATTACTCTGTAACTCTATAAAAGGCTGCTTCAAGTCTCTCAAGACTCTCCAGTTGCTGATGCTCGAGAGCAGACAAGAATTTGGAGAAGAGAACATTTGAACATTTGATGCTACGCTGGATTATTCCACCGGCTTTATGAAGAACAAGTATCCAGCAAAGCCAAAATGCTGCTGCTCGAGTGCCGACAAGAACTTGGGAGATGAGAACACTTGATGCTTTTGTGATCTCTATGCTGGATTATCCCAACACTTTATTGAGTGACTGCTCCAACAAATGTTCAGCTAGGTCAAATTGCTGATACTCCAGGGCTGACCAAAACTTGGAGAGAACATTTCAAGCTTTTGTGACCTCTATGCTGGATGATGCCAACACTTCATGAAGAGACTGTTCCAAAGTATCCAGCTATGCCAAAATACTGCTACTGGAGTGCCGACAACAATGTAGAGAAGACAACATCTGATGCTTTTTGTGACCTCTATGCTGGATTATTCCACCCGTTTTAGAAAGAAACTATTCCAACAAGTGTCCAGCAAAGCCAAAATGCTGCTGCTTGAGTGCCGACAAGAACTTGGGAGATGAGAACACTTTATGCTTTTGTGAGCTCTATGATGGATTATTCCAACTGTTTATGAAGAGACTGCTAGGCCAAAATGCTGCTGCTCGAGTGCCAACAAGAACTTGGAGAAGAGAACATTTGATGTTGAACTAGTTCCATTCTCTTGTGTCCATTAGGCTGCATTAACGTTTGACAGACTGATCCACAAAATCTCTCAAGAACCCAGTGCCAGTCCGAAATTATGCTGCTCAAGTGCAAATGAGAACTTGTAGAAAGAACACTTGATACCAAAAAAAGTATTCCAGGTCTAAGACAAATAATTCTAATTCTACATTAAAACAATGTTACAACAAGTCTTGGTCTAAAATGTTGCTGCCCGAGGTCTGACGAGAACAAGAAGAGATCATATGAATCTGTGTACATAATAAAGAGCCTTTCACTCAAACTTACCTTCTTGGTACGGCAGTATATTCTGAAGACCAGAAGCAGCGTGATGAGGTAGAACACAGCAAAAAGATATTGGCCCAGGCGGATGTTTGTCCCAGAGCTGGTGATGTAGTAAAGGGCTGTGAAGATGTATACAAAACCGGCCGGGTACCTGCAAAAACAAGGAAGTACTTTCTCGATTCTGCATTGTTGAATACATAAATCACAACAGCAAAGTAGGACTTACACCAAGGGGCCAGTGTCTCCTTTGAGCTGGGTGTAGTCATAGGTGCCATTGATGACTCCCTCCACTTCGTCCATGTAAGCCTTCCAGTCGATTTCAGTGTCTGTGGGATAACGGGTTCATTATTTTTAGAAAAAAAAACTGCACCAGTGTCCTGTGTTTTTCCCAAAATAGAGATTTTTCACATGTAAAATATGTGTCAGGGCCGAAGAAAGCTTGGAAAACTGTAACGTTTATGAACACCAATGACATGGAATATTGTTTACTCATAAACAAACTACTACTGTAGAGATTTGTCAACCTTGGAACCCCAACATTATAATACAGCAGTGATTCTCAAGTGTAGAACCCACAGTGCTACATTAGCTCCCTCTAGTATTACGAAAATAATCACTGAAATAAATGTTCAAACTGCGCAGAACTTTTCAGTGGCTTAAACTTTTTTTTTTAAACCAGTGCAGAACAATTGTCAGGTACAGTTCAGTTGTATTTAATAAATTGGCATTTAATCTTTAGGAACTGCTTATTTAGATACACATTTCATTTAACTTTTGTGTGCAATACATTTTAATAATGATCATTCAAGTGGAGTTATTTTTAAGAGTAGTGTTAATGTTGATTGTAATCAGTCATTGACAATTAAATGTGTCCGAAAATGTTTTGGCGTTTAGTTGCCTACTTTGTTCCTAATTAGCCCGTATCCACTTGTTCTCACTCATAAAATAAAACAATTTATTAGTGTTCAACTACAGGTACATATTTCACATTAAGCAAATTTGTGAATAAATTAAGTTACTATCATTATTATCATCATCATCATCATCATCATTATCATCATCATCATCATTTTTTTCAGTTGGTATATATATATATATATATATATGTATATATATATATATGTATATATATATATATATATATACACATACACACACACTACTGGAATGTAAATAAACATGACGCTTTTGAAACATTCTAGACAGTTTAAAAAAAATCGATAAGTCCACATTTTAACTCTGCACGTTAGTGAGCCATGCGTCGGCTGTAAATTCCAGTTGACAGGTGGTTGCCTCCGTGCTCGTGCTAGGCTAACCTTGTAGCATTCAGATACGTCCGTTAAGAGGGCACTGTGCCATAACATGCTAACTAGCACCGAGCTACTTACATGCCACTTTCTGAATGACCCACACATTGATCCCGATTTCTAAGAGCCACAAGACCGACACCACAAAGAAGGTGTATTCGGTCTTGAAGAGGACTAAATGTTTTTCCTGCCAAAATGTTTGAAGCGTCGCCCACAGAGGAGACGCGGAGCCGGGAGGCTTTTTCCTCGCTACTCCGCCAGCCATTGCTAAGCTAGCTGCGGAGTTGACGCGAAACGTTCATGCGCATGTGCAGTCGGTCTTTATCCGTGACGTCACGGCTCGACCTGTGTCACGTGACGCTGAGTACATGACCACGAGGTGTTTTCATTTCAGATATCGGTGATACTTGGGAGTTTATTTTGCAAGTGATTGTAATAAATTTTAACACTTTGGGTATTATTCATTTTTAGAGAGAGAGTATGAGAGAGAGAGAGAGAGAGAGAGAGAGAGAGAGAGAGAGAGAGAGAGAGAGAGAGAGAGAGAGAGAGAGTTGTACTTACATATACAGGGAAGCATGACGTTAATATGCGTATAAATGTGACAGTACAGTAGCTCTAAATGTACTGTAATGAAATAATTATACTATCTACTAGTAAGGTATCAATGTTACAGTATTGTATTCAAAGTTCAAACCCCGTAGTGCAACTGAGTGAAATAATAACATCTAATGTGATAAAATTGACGGCAACAATGTTAGAATGACAGTAAGAATATGAAAGAGTGCAAATGATGGGAAAATGTAAAGATAATCAAATAATATGAATATGACCATAAGTAAAATGTCTCAGATGTATTTTCAAAACAAACTTTTTTTTTGTGTGAGGAAGTCCAAGAAATGTGACTCCAGTACAAGCAACCATTGTTTCTTGGGCACGCATTTTAGCCACCAACGCTCTTTCCTCGCTTCAAACAAATGATTTCGATCATGGGTGGATGGATGGATGGATGGATGGATGGATGGATGGATGGATGGATGGATGGATGGATGGATGGATGGATGAATGGATGGATGCATGGATGGATGGATGGATGGATGGATGCATAGATGGATGGATGGATGGATGGAAGATTTAAAAGTGCTTTAGTTGCCTCAGGTGTGCAGCTAGTGCAACAACTGAACAGCAGAGGGACACAGTCTTCTGTCACATACTGCAAATGGAAACTGCTTAATGCATTTAAAGAGCCCTCAGGGTCTAGGCAGCTTCTCTTAGTCATCTAAATAAATAACGAAGTTCCGTCCTCACTTGTAAATGGAAATCAGATTAACTGACTAGAATACAAGAATTTTTTATTCGTGCCACAAAGGAATTTTGAAATTTCATATCAGCAAAGTAAACAACTGTAGCAGCACAAAGAACACTAATTACAACATAGTGTAGTGATTCAACCACCTTGCCCTTGTGGGGGCATTCAGCAATGTACGAATATCTATATAAGCAGTTGTGATATAAAAACAGCATAAGTCGTATCTTTTCTGAAACGAGAATTTGATAAATCTCCCATTTTTTTTAATATGTATTTTTGTGTTTTCAAAAGCAACTGAGTTAGATTTGAAGGCCTCAACATATTTTCAGTATTATTTGCCTGCTTATTCAATCGCCACAGTAATTTTCCATTGTTTTTATAAACAGTTCTTGACAGTTGTGGTTTTGAAAATTATGTTAAGTGGGGGACCTAAAAACATGATCGAGGACTAATTCGGGGAACTCAGAGAGGAACTCTCAGAAATATGTTGCAACGAGCCAAGGAAGTTATGACGTCTTTTATTTTTGCCAGGCTGCGCTCCTCCTACTCACCCTTACCTGAAAAGGGGACAAGTATTATTTTATTTTTTTTCAATGAGTTCCCAGTACTTTCAGGCCACTTAAAACGCATTTCACGTTTTTTTGTTTGTTTGTTTTTAGACAGGATTCGACTCCAATAACGACTAAGTAACTACAAAATGTTTTAAAAATAAAAATCAAAATACAAAATGTGTTTTTAAAATATCAGATTTCGACTGTGTTAGCTCACGCAAAGTTTTGTAACACGCTCATCCATACCGTGACAATTAGTTTTATTTCCTTCTTATATCGTGACCATTTGTGCTTTATTCATGCTGCGTTTCTTCTCCGAAACTCGAGTTTGTTTGCAAACAAAAGCGAGCCACGTGGAGACTCGTGCTTACCTGGGTAGTGTAGTTTATAATAAAGTCAAAGAGACGGCGACGAAACATTGCATAAACTACATTACCCACAATGCACCGGCGACCCAGCTGAGTGGGCGCTCTGGGCAAGGAACTTTTTTTTCGTGACAAGTATAAATAGCTTGTGTGTTTACAGTTAGCTAGAGTTCTTTGTTAGTCGCATCGTTTTGGTGTAAAAAATGTGCGGGCTGCGAAACAGCCTACTTATTGTCCCGTAATTCCACCCGGGGAGTTATTAAAAATATATCCATAAACGTTTTTGGGTTTTTTTTTGTGACTGCGAGGTTTTTTTTTTTTCTCCTTTAGCCCTTTTGTGTCCACTTGAAACCGAGAAGGAAGCTTCAATTGGAAACCATCCTAAGGTAATAGCTGTTTTGTAGAACTGATGGGAAGATAATTTCAAATAATAACGGTATGTGTTATGTCTTTGTTATATTTTGACTGCATAGAGTGAAATGACAGCAAATGTGGTTGTTTTTGAGTGTCGGAGGCTGACGGTCGGCACGAGACCTGTCCCCTTTGTTTACGACATGCACGTTTTCCTGTATTTCATGACATGATTGACCAGCATTTATTGAACGTCTACTTTATGATACATTTAACACTTAGTTACTCATTCAAATGTTTTCATATTGGAGCTGTGAGTGGACATTTTCCAAAAATTGTATTGTGATATTTTAATGTTTTTTGTTTTGTTTTTTGTTTTGTTTTTGTTTTTTGTTTTTTTTAAACTCACAAAATTTAATATCACTAATACTCTTATTTAAAACGTTAAATGACACAAACTACGTCTGTTTTGTGTTATCTGTGATTTTATGCAGATTTATTTCATAGGTGATGGGGAGTCTGCACTGAAGTACTGTAGCTACATGCAGTGTACTTATGTAAAAAAACAAAACAAAACAAAAAAACAAAAAAAAATTGGCCAAAGGAGAAGGACTGATTCAACTGATGTACTTAATAGAAACAATTAAAAAAAAAAAATACAGACTCTCAACTTTACTTCGGTATAAAAGTTGGAATGTGCTCCTACTGATGATGATGATGATGATGATAATAATAATAACAATAATAATAATAATCACAATCACATTATATGTTGCTTGTGTTGGCTTTGATGGTATCAAAACATTTTCTCATAGCCTTGTTAACATTGTGAACAACTGAGTAACAAAAAAGGCTACATTTGCTAACAACTTAATAATTAAACGTGTTTGGATGCATTTTTTTTACATTTTAATTATGAAGCTGGTGTTTTGTGTGTTTTTTTTTCAGCTCACATAACTAAGACAATTGCTGCTCAATATTTATGCCTTATAAGCCCCAAGAACTCTTATCAATTAAGATTGACTAACCACAATTGACTTTACCTCTCTCTATTGATGTCTTTTTTACAATGTGCCATCCTCAGTTTTTTTTTTTTTTTTTTTTTTTAAAGTAACAAGCCTATATATATGTGTAGAAAGTACAGATGTCTGTTTTCAAATGTAGGGAGTAAAGTTAAATAAATAAACAAATAAATAAATCAAGTGCAGTTATTCATTAATTCCCACTACTGCCAGTGGCCTTATTTAACAAACAAAAATAAATTCTATATCTCTTGAGTGATGTAAGTAATATTCCACTTAATTCAGGTGTTATGTGTCACCTGAATTCAGTCAGGAGCATTGTGGCCCAACCAGTCCTTTTGTCTCGATGAGGTGCTTGTTCGCATGCTGGTGGCAGGTTGACTTATTTACCTCACACACGTGAAAAGAGATTGACTGTGTTGAACGTGAGCCAAAGTTTAAAAATAACCTGCAATAAATGACCTCACTGCTGCAGCTGTCAATCAGCAGCTCCATTTTTTTTTTAAACCTGGATAAATCTCCGCAGGAAGTTATATTCAGGTCAAAAGTGATTCTGACTATTGTGCGGAATTGATTGTTGTTGAATTGTGTCTTGACCTGAGGTGAAATTGAGTGCACTGCTACAACTGCAACCAGTAGGGGCGCTGTTGAACATGCAAAAACATACTGTAAAATAATTAAGTTTAATTAATTAATTAGTTACTGGTTTGTTCTGTAACATGTCAGAAATCAATTCTTCCATCTTCTATGAGTTTTTTTCCCCCCTTTTTTTTTTAACTTTCTTATATTTTAGCACAGTCTTACTATTGCCTATTGCTGCCTATTACCTTGTTTTGATTACCAGGTGGACCTATTTCTGCTATTACATTTTAATGTTGATCATGATGGTGGTACTTGGAGAGCCAAGTATTTTTTTTGAAGTGGTGCTACTTGGTGTAAAAAGTTTGAAAAGCACTGTAGCATAAGAGGAAATCTACAAGGTCCTAAATGGATCCCTATTTATTTTTTATTTTTTACTTTGTACAGTGTTGACTTTATTAATTGACAGTTGAGGTGCTCCATTGTACAAACTTATTTGAATAACGCTCTGAGGATTTGTCACATCTTTTCAAGTCTCAATCCAAGTTGCGCACCTGTGTTGTTTCAGTGTTGATGATGTGCCGTCCCTCCCCCCACTGTTTCAAAACAAACCTGACTGACATGTAGGTTGGTCCTTCCAACGGTTGCTCAACCCGTCTCCCGCCTCTTCCGCTCTTCCACCTCGCGGAGTCCATTGTGCTCCAGGGCACAACTGTTCAGTGCCAGTGATGAGCTAGAGGAAGTGTCGACACACTAATGTGTGTGCCGGTCACTTATATTTTCAACAGAATAGCCTTTCTGTGATGTAAGTGATGTAAGACTTTTGAATGTCACCCCACGCCTCTCGTGTGTTCTCATTGTGGTTTTTGTCTTTGTTTGCCTTTTGGTGACTGTTTTTAAACCACAGTGATTCAAACAGGTTGCTATGTACTGTATAATTCATAGATACAGCTTCACAGTAACCCTCATATATACAGTGAAAAAATATAAACAACATTTTGGGTTTTGCTTCCATTTAGTATGAGGTGAACTCAAAGTTCTAAGATTTGTCTATGCACACAAAGCTTGTTTCTCGCAAATATTGTTCAATGTTCACTCATTTGTCTGGATTGGTGCTTTCCTACAGGTCACCTTTGATTCTCCTTTAAAAGCTTCAGCCATGGTGTTGATTCTGGGAAGACGGATGAACAGGGAGGACACTGGCGTCAGAGACTCACCGGCTGTAAAACGCAAGGTGTGTTGGAAAGTAGGGATGTAACGATATCCAAATATCACGATACAATATTATCGCGATATGAAGCTCACGATATGATAATTATCACGATATTGTGGGGAGGTTGGCGATATTTAAAAAAAGGTCACAATATTGTAAAAAAAATAATAAAAAATAGCTCATACTAAAAAAAAAGCACAATATTGTGCTTTTATACATAACAGCAATACATATAAAACTACCTTCAATCTCTAATCGCACTTAATATTGAGGCACTTAATCGCTAACGCAAGCCCACATTGAGTTCCTCCGCATATTGACTCGCTTCAAAGCATTTTATAATCCCCTTCATTTGACAATTAGTGTATTTTAAACATAGAAGGGTCAAAACATACCTAATAAAAATTAAACTGCACTAAAAAAAAACTAGTCACCAGAGGGTGCTATAACTGCATAAATGGAAATCAACCTGACTTTTATAACAGATGTGTAGCTTTTAAATATCGTGAACATGATGACGACGATATTGTGGCAGTTTTAATATCACAATATTGCCGGTATTGTTAAATCCCTATTGGAAAGAGTCCGCCTCTTATTTTTGGTAACCGAGAAAAGGGCACACCTTTCACAACAGGGGTTCTAGTTTTTGTTTTTGTTTTTTTAAATCAAGGATTGATTAATCGATTAGTTTTGATCAATCTATGCTCCACAAAGCATTATATTGCAGCAACGCCAACAGACTGACGAGTCAAAGGTCCTCTGTAATTGGGATAATTGGAAGACAAGATGCTAAAAACACATGATTAGCGTACGTCAATGCAGACTAGTTGACTGATGGTTCAACCCAATTTGTTTTTTATTCTTATTGGCACACTAGTCCCCATATGTACCTTCAAACTTTAAAAAAAATGATAATAGATAATTGCAAAAGATTTCTCTGAATCCAATTTATGGCTACTGTACTTGAGATCCACTTTTTTTAGAATTCTGAAACCCAACCAGTTGTTTCCACAGGTGTTTGAGGTGGAATCCAAGACCTCAGCCAGCCAGGAAGTATTGGACTTCTGCTCGGGCTCCTCCCACTCGGAGGGCATCCTGCAGGTGTTCAACGAGTTCCGCGACTGCCGCCTGTTCACGGACGTGGTCATCAGCGTGCAAGGTCGCGAGTTCCCCTGCCACCGGGCCGTGCTCTCGGCGTGCTCCTCCTACTTCCGAGCCATGTTCTGCAACGACCACCGCGAGAGCCGCGAGATGCTGGTGGAGATCAACGGCATCCTGGCCGAAGCCATGGAATCCTTCCTCGCTTACGTTTACACCGGCCGCGCCAAGATCACCACGGAGAACGTGCAGTTCCTCTTCGAGACCTCCAGCCTCTTCCAGATCGCCACGTTACGCGACGCCTGCGCAAAGTTCCTGGAGGACCAGCTGGACCCGTGCAACTGCCTGGGTATCCAGCGCTTCGCCGACGCCCACTCCCTCAAGCAGCTCGCCAGCCGCTGCCGCAGTTACGCCCTGGCCACTTTCTCCGAGGTGGCTCAACACGAGGAGTTCCTCGACCTCCGCAGGGAAGAGCTGGAAGAGTACATCGACAGCGACGAGCTGTCCATCGGCAAGGAGGAGTTGGTGTTTGAGGCCGTGATGCGCTGGGTGTACCACGGCGTGGAGCAGCGGAAACCCTTGCTGAAGGCCTTGCTCCACCACGTGCGCCTGCCGCTTTTGCACCCCAACTACTTCGTTCAGACAGTGGAGGGAGACCAGCTCATCCAGAACGCTCCCGAGTGCTACCATCTCCTCCACGAGGCCAGGCGCTACCACGTGCTCGGAAACGAGATGATGTCACCCAGGACCCGGCCCCGCAGGTAATGTGTGTCTTCTGGTTATTGCTTATGTGAGGTAAAACCGGTTTGCGCAGGGAAACACATGCAAAAAATAGGGATGGGCATTTGATTAAGTTGCCCTCATCAACTTTAAGGAAAGTAAATAATTCAATTAATTGGATTTATTGATTGCTTATAAAGTGGAGCCTTGAGGGAGTTTTAATGTTCTCCCACATTAATCATATTCAAATTGACATCGTAATGTGTTAAGATGCACTTTTCAAATTGCAAAGGCTACAATTTTGGAAAGAAAAAAAAATCTGATAAGTCAATATTTATTTATTTATTACCAGTATGTGTATTTTATATTTTATTTATTTGTTTATATTGTGTGTAGATAAGGTATGGACTTGTGGTCCATATTTTCATGTATCATTTATTAGGGGTGTGAATTGCCTAGTACCTGACGATTCGATTCGTATCACGATTCACAGGTCACGATTCGATTCGATACCGATTAATCCCGATACGAATTTATAAGTCGATTGTTGCGATTTTTTTTCCTTCAAATTTAGAAAATACTAATCAGTAAGCTTGTAGAGTGTAAGATTTATATGAAAATGTATTATTTATTTATCTGAAATTTCAGTCTTATAGAGGTTGTAATCTGTTTCATGTTTGAACAGCATTAAAATAAAATATTAAGGCTTAATGTTCCGTTCATATAACATTCTTCCATGCTCAAGGTGTGAATCCTAAAAAAAATAAAAAAATAAAAAAAATAAATAAAAATCGATTCTGCCGATTATTGAATCGATTCGAGAATCGCGCGATGTAGTATCGCGATATATCGCCGAATCGATTTTTTTTAACACCCCTATCATTTATCATGAATCATGAAAAGTTGAAGTGATAAAACCACAGATTTAAAATTTTTCATTAACTCAACTCAACTTTATTTATAAAGCACTTTAAAACAAGCATTGCTGTATACAAAGTGCTGTACATGGAACAGAAATCGGTCATGCAGTAAAGAACAAGATAAGTAAAGCAAGAACAACTCTCAACTCAACTTTATCTGCCGGCCCAGTAATCATGGATCTTTGACGTCTATAACCGTCAATGGCAATGAATGAGTTAATTTTTTTGTGTGTGTTTTTTTTTTTTTGTGTATGCAAGATCAAGTGACAGGGAGGATTACTTGCTAAGTACAGCATGTCTGTGTTTCCAAGTACACCTGTTTTTGTACTCCTTTTCAAGTATAATTTATAAAAGAGGAAGCAAGGCATGTTGGTACACAGACTCAGTAGCCGGAGAGTGGAAAGAAACTAATAACCTGATGCAACAGACGACCACAAAGAAATGTTGGGTCTTGTATTTCATACCTGCAGTACAATATACTTCACTTGAATCTGCCATATTTGGTTTTCATTGAAGTGTGTCCGTCTGTCCGATAGGACAAAGGCCAGCGCTGATTGAGGCCTCATTAATGACATTTAAAACGGAGCACATGGTGGGCAGCTGTACAGCACGCAGCAGCAGCTGCTCCATTGAGCTAGATGACCTGCTGTAACGGCTCGTGTTTTGAAGTCGTGGAAGCTGCGTGGTGTCTATTTGAGCTGTATTGTGTCCGTATCCAGGCAGGTTTGTTATGAGCGGGAAGCAAAGCAGGCAGTTGGTCTCACTTTTTTTTTTTTTTTTTTTTTTGTTCCTTACAGTTTTCCCTGGGGGGGATCAATTCTCTTCTGCTCAAAATAGTTGATTGATTTTCTCCTTCTGTGGCTGTGGAGTTGGGAAGCTTCCAGAACATGCAGACAACATCACGTGAACAAATTATTATTAATAACACGAGCCACGCCTGGTTTAGACTGTCTCATACATGTACACAACACACGCACGGGGAATCCACACTAATCTGCCTGGCCTGCCTTAATTCTCTCACTTCACACACATTTTGGGCCTTCCACAACAAAGGGAATCTCCAACTAGCAGTTTTGAGCACGACAACTATGAGATCATGGAAATGGAGCTCAAGTCTTGCGCCGAGTTTTGTTTTTGTTGAGGCGGAGACTGATAGAAATGAACTTTGCCTTGGAGATAAGTGAAGCTACTCCTGTAGGAACGTCATGTCACCGTCTTCTTCCCTGTCATAATAAATCCCTCAAAACGTTGACGTGCGCGTGTATTTGCGTGCGCATGTGTTTACACCTTGGCTCAAGTCAACTTTAAACTGAACGGAAAACAGATTCCAATTTGATACGTTTTTAATGTGGGACATTCCTCCTTTCATCAGCCACAACATTAAGTAAAACTGCAACAAGTACACATTCAAGTGAAAATAAATGTCTTCTAAATTTGACACAGCACAAACGAATGTTAACTAATCTGCTAAATCTTGAATGATTTAGTAAACCACCACATATATAAAACAGGGTTAAAAAAAAAAGTGGAAAAAAAAAATCAAGCAAGTTGTATGCGGTGCTTTCCACGCTGCCATAAGAAGCGCTGGCTAGTCCATAGCTAGCTAGCTCATGAGCTAACAGGCTGTCGGTGCTCCTCTCGGTTGATGAACAAGCGGCTGGATAATTTGCCATGTCACGTCTTCACTTGGGAAATTAGATAACAACAATGAGTTGTTCTGTAAATTGTGGCATCCAGGGAAGATGCATTTTCGGGATGTAGACATAGCTAGCTAGTTAGCTGTATTGTTTAGTGGTAGAGTTATCGGGTGCCATTTTAGACCTCCCCCCGGTGTAGGCATAGCTAGCTAGTTAGCTTTTAGACCCCGGGTGTAGGCATAGCTAGCTAGTTAGCTATGTTGTTTAGTGGTAGAGTTATAGTGTGCCATTTTAGACCCCCCCGGTGTAGGCATAGCTAGAGCCCCCCCCCCCCCCCCCAAAAAAAAATCTAGAAACTGACATGGTGAAAAACAGTTGAACTCTTTATCGCCACAATTCAGTACTACATAGTTCCTCAGTCTTTGACCGTTTTCAGCAGTTAACTTGAAACATATCTAATATATTTGGAAGCAAATCTGAATTGACTTTACAGGGGCTTAAATATTCAGTACTGTAGTCAAATTCAGTCTTCTACACTATCCAGCCCACAATATCCACCACGACTTTATGTGGCTTTGTTATAACCCCTTGGACACTTGGCAGAAAGCCTTCACGTCATTTGTCTATTCATGTAACAACGTGAATATAACATTTGTTTTAAACTGTTCTTTGCCAAGAATCCTTTGTGTTGATAAAGACCATGTCTTTCCGCATTGGCAAAACCCGATGCTCTGCTCGAGTGCCTTTCTCGTTATTGTTGCGAGGGCAGAATTATTGATTCAGCTCTCTTCTGGGCCCTATTAAATCATTTGATTATTCCAACATATTTACCTTCCTGTATCAACCTCAAATGTTTTCCTGGTTCTAGGTCGACTGGCTACTCTGAGGTGATTGTGGTGGTGGGCGGTTGTGAGAGAATAGGGGGCTTCAACCTGCCCTACACCGAGTGCTACGATCCAGTGACGGGGGAGTGGAAGTCGCTGGCCAAATTGCCCGAGTTCACCAAGTCGGAATACGCCGTGTGCGCCCTCCGCAATGATATCCTGGTGTCAGGTAAGAGCCTGGTACAAGTGGAACATCAAATCAGTGCCATAAAGTTGTCGTCGTGAGTGAGCTGGGGTCTAACTGAGCAGACTTTGGCAGCGTACACCCTCAACTGGTCGCTAGCCGGTCAAAGGGCACTTAATAGACAAACAGCCAAAGAGGAGACATAGCAGTGAAACAGGCTAAGATTCATACGTAAGGGGGTGAATCGGGCAAGAGACAGTTTCATACTAAGTTTGGTTTTAGTGATGTGACGTTTACGAACGAATCGAGTCTTTTGAATGGCTCTTCAATGTGGACTATGTGAACAGAGTCTTTATAGAGAGCCGTTCAACATCCTAATGTCTTTAACTCCTATACACTTAAAGTATACTGTATACATTAACTATGACATGAACTGTAATGTATGACTAACCTCACTGCTGATTTTATGAGTAAAACATTGATGATTCAAATTAATCCGAAAAAGCATAAAAGAGCCAGTCTTTTGAACTTCTTTTGAATTAATGGTTACTGATTGAACGGCTCCCGTCAAAGAGCCTTAAGTCCCATCACTAGTGTGGTTTACCCAAATACAAGAGTATAAAAATAAGTCATAAATTGAGATTTAAACATTTCCACAGAGGTAGCTGCTCTAATTTCTGCAGGTTGGGCATTCCAGAGTAGTGGATCCCAAACAAAAACAAAGAAACAAAAAAAAAAATCCATGTAAACATCATAAAATTTCATTATTTCTTTAAAGATAATCATGGATCATTTCATTGGTCAGTTTACAGTGTAACCAAAATCATTATAGGCTTTTATTCCATATGCAGTCCCCACAATATTTGATCATACTTCATAAGTTAAATACTAGAAAGTATTCAATTTGTGTTAGTAAATTCTGCTGGCGAAGTGACCATGACTTCTTTCCGTCCAAGCTTATTTTTACCATCGCATCCCACTCGAATTGAAGGAAAATATGAGCATGCACTTGCCAGACTTCGTCACAGGCCTGGTCTCTTCTCTAGTAGACCACAAGGCCACCATTTTCCCATCATTCTGCACCCTTATAGGATGGCTACTGTATAATATTGCTATATATTTGATATCCTTTCAGGATTTGGTTTTATTTGCTGGGAGTTGCACTTTTAGATCCTTGTCTGTGTTAAGAATCATGTAAGCCTTCTTTGGTGACACTAGATAAGCACATTACATCATTCTTTTTTTTTTTTTTTTTTTTTTTTTTTTTTTTTTTTAACTTTAGAGCCAAACTTTCAATGTCTAAAGTTCAGTGTTTTTGTTGTTCCATGCTTTTGGATTGTGGAAGTTTTTTCTTCCAGTAATAAGCCGTTTTACATGTGCCTTCAAGCATAGGTCGTGCTCAAACATGCCCAGCATAAGCTGGAAACACATTGGACAAAAAACAAAAAAAACAAAAACAGCAGCAGCAGTTGAGAAAGAGGGGGGAAAAAAAAGAGGGCGGGGGGAAAACATGGTCTTTCTTTCAGTTGAGCGTGTCGTGTTTATGCTTCTTTTTTTTTTTTTTTTTTTTTTTTTAATGAGCTGACAGCCAAGTCCTCACGTGTGTGCGGTCTATCTACCCTCGAGAACCCGCCTGGAAAAGTCAACACATCCCTCCCTCCTCAATCTCAAAGACACACACACACGTTTGCACGCTTTCATTGACCCATTTCTATCTTTTTTCCGCTTTGTTATTGTACTTCCAGCTTTACTCGAGTTCTTGCCCTCCTCCACTTTGACTGTATGCCCCCTGGGGGGTTGGGGGGTCTTGGCGGCGTCCAGTTCATCCTTGCACAGCTGCAGTAAGCTGTGGTCTTAAATAGCCTGTGGCCCCCAATGTTTATCCAGACCAAGTCATGCTTTCTGTTCCAGGACAACAGCTCTCGATGCCGACTATCAAGATTTCATCGAAGTGCGACCAAATCAAACGTTTGTTTTGTACTTATGTACATTTGCCTTCACAGTAAATTCTGTAAAGTAATTTTGACTATTTAGAGTAGAACCAAATAGACTAGTTTAGAGTGATATTTATACTTGGAAGAGAGTAAAATAAATAATTGAAAAAAATAAAAGTCACTCAAGGGTCGTGGAATGAACTCATGACCTTCAGCTTGGGAGACAGCTGATCTACTCCCTGAGCCACGCAGCTCCTTCATGTTAGTATATTGCTCGTTTCAGCTGCAATCTTGCTAACTCTTAAGACCAAAAACATCGTTTTATCCTCTTGGAGCACACAGTATGAGTGGCATAACTCAGGTGGTAGTGTGGCAGTCTCCCAAGCTGACGGTCGCGACTTTGTTCCTCAACCCTTGAGTGACTTTTATTTTTATTTTTTTCTTTATTTTACTCTCTTCCGCGTATAAATATTAGCCTATTCTAAAACTGAGTCTATTTGGTCCCACTCTAAAAAGAGTCCAATTTACTCTGCAGTATTTACTGTGTAGTCATACGTTGCCTTACCGTTATCTCCTCAGGCAACAGGAATCTTTGGCATTCTGAACTATCCTTAACTGACTGTTAGCATTATTGTATACATTAATCTTTTATGTAAAACCTCCCATAACTTCCTTTCAACATTAGAAATAGTCACAAAAGGTTGTTGGGCAATACTTAAGAGCCGTGATTAGCAGCCCCATGTGAGCTAGTTGGACAACATCAACTGAGTTTTTAATAAGCACCATACCGTGCCTGCGGATTATAGAACTTTTTCAAAACACTTTTCCATGATTACAATGATGCCATTGTGGTAGCATCCCCTTATGCCTTTGTGACTTTTATGAAAATTGTGAAACTCCAAAACCTTTAGGGCAGCAGACTGGCTGGCTCTTTGACTTTGTACACAGTAGATAATTAATGACGGACACATCTGACTCACTTCCTTGACAATCTTTGGTGTCACCAAAAACATGTTCGCTCGATTGAAGACTCTTTTTCCATTGGTGTGGATGTGAATGGTTGTTTATCCATATCCATTAAAAAATAGATTGATGGATGTGCAAATGTGTATGTATTGTATGTATGGTATGCACATTGTAACTTTTTGTGAGTGGTGTATGCCAGGTTACATACTGGTAAATTGAAACTGTGGTACTATTTACCGTTTTACGTCAGTCACCATCCAACTCAGGTTGAACGTGAGTTGAATTGAGTGGATGTAGCTACTCATTATCTATACATGTGCATTATTGAACACCAACGAAATTAGCCTATGCTAAATGGTTAGCAATCGTGATTAGCATTAGCTAATTTAAGGTAAACAAATCCTAACCACCATTTAGTTCACATATATATCATATATCTACTTTAGTTTAATTGAGTGATAACCACTAATCATTTATCTTCTCTGCATGACCATTATTAAACACCAACAAAACTAGTCTATGCTAAACAGTTCGCAATCATGATTAGCATTAGCGATAAGGTAAACCCAAAACACTACCGACCATTTAGTTCACACGTACATTATAGCTACATTACACATATAAAAATGTTTTAAAAGTCACTTACAGACTATGCTTCAACAATAGTCCATGAGTAAAAATGGAGACGAGGTGCTTCTTAGCAAAAAATGAGCTCAATAACTTCCTGTCCACTGCGTGCATTTATTTAAAAAAAAAAAAAAAGTCTGTCTAGAAACATGGACGGTGGAGCAAACATGTTTCCGCTGGAACTATGAGGCAGACATTTTCAGTCGACCTATTTTAAAGTCGACTTATCCGACTTGATTTCATAAGGAGAAAAAAAAAATGTCTTATTAGACCCCATACAAAGGAGATAGTTCTGAATTGCTATATCATAGCATCAGTTTTCCATTGTCTGGACTTTTGTCTCTGCCACAGGTGGTCGCATCAACAGCAGGGACGTGTGGATGTATAACTCACAACTCAACCTGTGGATCAGAGTGGCTTCATTAAATAAAGGCCGTTGGAGACACAAGATGGGCGTCCTGCTGGGCAAGGTGAGTGGTCTTTTTTTTTAATCATTTATAATAACAAATTTGGATCATGCACCTTGTGTTAGTGACGCATATTGCTTGGCATGAATTTTTCATTCATGTTTGTGGTGACTTGTTAGTATGTGAAATCTGGTCTGAGCTTCAGATAACACACAAGTACAAATCCAGCATTAACATAATGAGTCATGGTTTAAAATAAATGGAATGATTGTTGGCCCAAGCGAACAACCCTGATGGAAAGTTACTAAAAGGCTCCCCAGAGCTTTCAGACTACTTTTAAAGTCATATACTTAACTTCCGAGTCATGCCTTATAGACATGCTGTATAAGTGTACAACATAGTGCCTTAAACTGCAGACGTACAACAAGAATCTGATTTAACATTCTGTTGCTTTGCTTTTTCATTGACAGTAATGAGCTAGTCACTGTTCTTCAGTGGCAAATAGGAAGTTACTTTAAATTCCTGTCACCTGTGTCAATAACCTGCATGTTGCTTATCAGTCATGTTGGGCAATGAGGGCGTCTTGTTTCAAGGAACAGCACTATGTCATCATTTAATTGTGTTTGTGTTCTCCATCAGTGTCCAGCTCCACTTCTTATAAAAAGGACTTTGAGTCATAGAATGGGGCTGTTAATCCTAAAGATACAATATCTGTTCTGTGTATACCACTCAGCACAGTAAGAGCATTTGACTTGATAGCCTATTTCTCACAAACGACCATCTTAATTTGCTTCATGAAAAAGCAAGTTCTTTTCCACAAATCTATTTTGATTTTGTCTTGATTAATTGTCTTGATTAATAATTCCCAGGAAAATGGCAGAAGGTACAATTAATTGTGTATCAAACTGTTGTCATTCATACAATAGAAGTAAGTCGTATTAAGTATATAAATTAGTGAGTCAATTGAGACCATAATTATTTTTGTTACTTTTTGCAAAAAAAAAAATGTTCTGTGGTGTGCCATGTAGGAGTGTGACAATATATCGATATCGCGATAAATCGTGATACTTTGTCTCCTGATAGATTATCAATACGTCTACGCAAGTATCGCGATATTTGGAGTTAATAACCAGCCACTATAACGGCTCCATTCTTCATGACTTATTGACCAATTACTGGGCTTGGCCACTAGGGGGAGTGCCTCATAAGAGTGGCGGGAAAATGGACAGAAGTCTTCAGGCGAAGAAGACTCATAAGCTTAATTTTTAAAATTGTTATTATTATTATTATTATTATTATTATTATTATTACTTATATTTTATATATATTATAGATATTTGTTATATGTATTTATATTATTTATACTTATTATTTATTGATATTTATTATTATTATTATTATTATTTTATGATTAGTTTTAGTATAGATTATCATGGATTTATTACCTGAGCAATACATCGATAATTGTGGTATCGTCATATCCTGAGATAATCGTTATCGTGAGCCTTGCATCGCATATCGTATCGTATCGTATCTTATCGTGATGTAGCCAGAGGTTCCCACCCCTAGTGCCATGAGATTCACCTAAGGTGTAATTTGCCTTATGATATACATAAATATGAGAAACCATTGACTTGAAAAATCGCACACCATGATGTTTGTTTTATTTTGAATCATTTAAATAAAAAGGTAGACACCTTTTTTTGAGTTTTTTTTCCTCATTAATTTTCACTCAATCAACATGAAATTGGTCAAGAACTGACCATGTACCAAAATGTCTCATCAGGCGCAGGGGCTTGGCAACTACGGTACTACTCGTTCTCTTAGATTTCAATGTCATGCTTTGACTAATACAGTAAATATAAACGTTTTGACTGAACCATCAGTACACGTGACCCGATGCCTAGATCCTCTATCTCTGCTTCCAGCTCTACTCGCTGTGCTATTTACGGTCTCTAATGCACAGTCAGGTGGACATTCCTCTTTAAGGGCAATTCAAGTTTCTTGGATCTGTGTCCATCGCCCATGTCTGCTAGGTGCATTCAACTGTAGCTTGGTAACGCATTCAAGGGAGGTCAGATAAGAATGAGCAGGTTGATATGTCTTGTTGTGTCTTAAATTGTTCTGGAACTGGATAGTCAAGTCTGTCTACGCAGCATTTACGGTTGGGAGCAACAAGAGAATGAAGAAACAATTGTTGACCACGGACATTGCAATTCATGAGTGGTTCTAATTATCTGAAAAAGAGAACAGCAATTGATGATCTTGGTTAAAGAAGCAGAAGTAAACAGGGGCATGGGTTCAGGCTTACACATGTTTTGTGTTTGTCTTCGTAGTGTGTACAAGTTCACACACTTGTTTACTGCTCTGTCCAAGGTGGCATTTTAAAGCCTTTGTTCTGTTTTTGTTTTTGTTTTTGGCCTGGTTTTCATTCGTAGCTATTGTGCATTAATCTAGTTATTATTTTGGGGGATGTCTCATCATGCTAGTAAACTGTATGGACATGCCATTATAAAAGTCAGTAATTAACTCCAAAGTCAGTTGTGGTCATTGAGATGCACCAGCACTCAGCTGTGTTTACTAAAGTGCATTCTAAACAGACTAGCGTGCTAAAGGGGTTACGAGCTCAGCTTGCCCTATTTACACAAGACAAACATGATATAGTGACACAGTTGTAGTGTTCACACATACTTACACACACATAAATGTCTCGTGAAGACACATGCCTTTTACTCCAAGAGAAGGTTCATGTCTCCTTACTGTCTGTTGCACATGAATGTTTTTCTCGCTTTCTGAGTTTTTGTCTCTTTTCATCTTTACAGTGTTGTTGTTTAGAATATGCTTTAATTTGACTCATATTATTATTTGTTAGTTCATTTTCCTAACGATGTGCATTTTGTAGGCATTGTGAAATCATATTTACTAGGGGTGTTAAAAAAAATTGATTCAGCAATATATCGCGATACTACATCGCGCAATTCTCGAATCGATTCAATAGGCGGCTGAATCGATTTTTAAACTTCCATTTTTAATGGAAAAATATTCAACAAAACGTCTTACTTTGCGTTAGGGTTCACACCTTAAGCGTGGAAGAATGTTATATGAACGGAACATTAAGCCTTAATATTTTATTTTAATGCTGTTCAAACATGAAACGGATTACAACCTGTATAAGATTGACGTTTCAGATAAATAAATAATACATTTTCATATAAATCTTACACTCTACAAGTTTACTGATTAGTATTTTCTAAATTTGAATGAAAAAGATCGCAACAATCGACTTATAAATTCGTATCGGGATTAATCGGTATCGAATCGAATCGTGACCTGTGAATCGTGATACGAATCGAATCGTCAGGTACTAGGCAATTCACACACCTAATATTTACCCATGTTCACTTCTCTTCTTTAGTGTTTTCTCTATATTCAGTGTTCAGTAAATCTTTGTGGATGATGGTTCCCACATACAGAGAGATTCAGTTCCTCATTCTAGTTTCCATTTCCTCATGTAATTTCCCATTTGAGCTGTCGCACAGATGCTCATATAAATACGCAGTACGTGTGTTGTAAACAAGTCCTTCACGCCACCGGCTATGCATTTTTAGGTCTTTTTACTATTCTTCACATAGGGAGAAATGTACTTTTTCAGTACAGGACAAAAGTTAGTTTTATATTACAGACTGCATGTTTATTGTAATTAACCCATCTCTCAATGGAAGCTCACTCAAACACAAACACACCTCTGTCCTGTTTATGATCCCCTGTTACAGTTGCACAAAAATAGGTCCTGTCCCTGTCATGTCAGGACTTGGTGACAGCTGTTCTCTTCCATCACTGTCTAATTTTTACCCTACTGTATTTGTATCAATTGCTCATTGAGTCAACTTTTTTTTTTTTTTGCAGGTACCTCTTATTATGCATATTTAACTATAATGTGCATTCAAAACTACAGTAGTTGGACTTTTTTTTTTTTTTGCCTACATAGACCACCAAAATCAATATATACAGCGATGCGTTGAGATACGAACGCTCATTAGTCATTTCACGACAGGCAGCAGTTTGGAAGATAAATGAACTATTCTTCAAAAAAAGATGCTTCAAGCCGTTTAAAGTCACTCTCAGCTGAAGTTTACTGTCAGGCCAAACATAAAAGAATGGGAATTACAATTTTGTGTTAGAGACTGCTGCTAGCTTAGTGCTAACAACACATAATGGGGGACACAATTGGCGGGCTAACAAATATCTGTGATCACATGATGGAACAACACGTGAAGACAGTTTATATAGCAATACTCATGTTTTCATCTAACATTGCTGAGACCACAACAGTATACAATACGGATTCATGGTATTTCCATTCATTTCAATGAGGAAAGCCGATTTAATCAAACTCACTGTACCCTATTTTTTATTCTTATGTATTTGCTTAAAGCGGAATCCATACACATCTTGATAAAATGCATTACTTCTTTGGCAGCAGTGTGGCAAGTGCTCACGATTGAATATGGATTGAATTGTTATGTTGCTACACGTAAACAACTCATTAACTGCCAAGCTCGGCAGTTGTTCCGTCAGGTTGGAAATGCAAATGTCAGCGTTCACTGTGCGTGTCCTGCCTTTTCTCTCCTTCTTCGTATGTCCCCCTCTTTCCTCCCTCTCTCCTCGCCTTCTTCACCGTACTTGTTTTCACCGTATATTTCTAGGAAGGACAAGAACAGCATGAGGGGGTTTTGATTGCATAAGACCTGCTGAATGACGTCATTTACATAAAGTAATACAAAGTATTGTATTGCAAACAAAATACTGCAACAGACACAGAACAGGTTCTGTGATTTTTTGTCATGACTCATGCTAGTCTACACAATCCAAACAGATGCTTATCAAAATGGACCTTTTTGAAGATGATAATCCTCAATTTGACACTGCCAAAAGGACCTCTGCTTTGAATGAGCTCATCGAACAGTATGGGATGTAGTTCTGGATTTGGTAAATATTAAATCACCTCTATGATGGAGTACAGTTGTACAACACTGTAAGCCACAACCAAACATGATTTACTTTTCTATAAAACTAAATATAATATTCTTCTTTTGTTAAGGACATTTTGTTAACGTTAAATTGAGCAGGTGTACCTAATATTATGTCCAGTGAATGTAACGCTTCAAGTGTCCTTTTCGAGCCTGACCTAGTCTTCTGGGCACTCCAAGAAGCGTGTCAACATGAAACAATGGCTCAAGACTCCAGACATGCTGAATTACAAGGGTTAGTCAATAACAATAGCCTGTGGGCCGGAGTTTACAGACGTCAATCAGGGGTTATGTGTTTAAAAGCAGTGCGTCATTTCTTTTCCTTTCCGCACCAGATAGACTGGTTCTCTTTGTGTTGATGTGCAATCACATGTTCACCTTTGTAATTAGAAGAGCTGTTTACCGTTTAACATTGTAAAACGGGCACGTTATGCTGTCTCGAAAGCTCGTGGTACACAAGTCATATATCCGCGTGGGTGTGTACTGTATATTCCAGGTCTACGCTGTGGGTGGCTACGATGGCCAGAGCCGCCTGAGCAGTGTGGAGTGTTATGACTCCTTCTCAAACCGCTGGACAGAGGTGGCACCCTTGAAGGAGGCGGTCAGCTCGCCGGCCGTGGCCAGCTGTGCCAGCAAGCTTTTTGTCATAGGAGGAGGGCCCGACGACAATACCTGTTCAGACAAGGTGGGAAACAGATGTTTTCCTTCCTCAAACATACACTCTTGATGACATCTGTGGTGCCTTTTTCATCACTGCTATCGTATATAGATTGCTAGTGTGTATGTCACCCTATAAATCCTGAACCGTGAAATATATGAGAGAAAATTCAGATTCTTTGTAAATAGAGTATTTATTGGTCCTTTTTGAGCAAATAAAAAATTATTTATTTATTTATTTTTTTCAATCAACTTCCACATACAACTTTTGATTTGTGTCATATTTGATACATCCGGTCACAGTGCTTCAAATTTGTACATTTATAACGGTAAAAAAATATAATAAATAGTAAAAAAATATTTCCAAAAATCAAAACATGTCTTACTAATAAGTATAGGTGTCTCTCCTTTATAAATAGAGATCCTGACGTTGGCGTAACATGTCCCAAAATGGCCATTAGCCATGGCCATTTTGGCATGATAGAAAACTTATCTGCCACTTTGAGTAAACGACAAACGCCACACTTGAAAAATGATTGACAGCTGTTGTGGACCAGCTGCTACAACGAGAAGAGGGGAAAAAAAAAAGAAGCTCAGCATGCTCCAGGCTACCAAAAGAAGAATCAATGCTAACTGTTAGAACACGCAAAATGTGGGGGAAATAATCTGTTTCGTTCATTTGTGCTGCTACGGTTTAGGAATTTAATAACTGACCAACACCATAAAGAAGACTTTTTACGGCATAAAAGATGGCAGCCGCGGCCGATTTAGCAGCTAAGTTGCTAACATATCCAAAATAACAAAGCAACACTTGCGTCAAACTGCTAGCTTTGATGGTATTTTGACCACACATAAAGGGGAATAAATCCGGATTGTACAAACTTGTCAAGCCTTTGTATGATCAGATTTGAAAGCCCTCACCGGCAAGAGAGGAGCTAATTCCACATAGCAGCGTTGCGCATGTATATAATGTCCTTTTCATCAAAGTGACTGTCAATGCTCTTGGGCAGAAAGTTGACGGATAAACGCTAGTATTTAGCCCTCCGTGACATTGGAGCCTATTAACAACGCTGTGCCAATAATCTCCTGCCATGGTTGGGGTGGGGGCATGTTCAGAGAAAGTCACGTGATGACAGGAGCTCTATGGGGGTGATCTTGCAAGGTCGCTGGAAAATCTATCAGCTGGGTGATACTGCCCTCTAATGGATTATCAGTGCAATGCATGTATCAGATCATATACGTCAGGGTTTTATTGTGAAAAAAATAATTATACTCATGACACAGAGAACTCAAAATGTCTTATATTTAATGATACATTTGGCTTTATTTGGCTAATGAAGTGCCCACTAGATGTTTTGTGTTCATACCGTGTCCATTTCATATTTACATCCACAGGTCCAGTGCTATGATCCCGAAACAGACACTTGGCTCCTCCGAGCCAACATCCCCATCGCCAAGCGCTGCATCACCGCCGTGTCGCTCAACAATCTCGTGTACGTGTGCGGCGGTCTCACCAGGTCCATATTCTGCTACGACCCAGTGGAGGACTACTGGATGCATGTGGTGCATACGTTCGCAAAACAGGTAGGACATTTTTATTTTTTTTGGCCAGTTTATTCGATACATGGTCCTCCCAAGTTAATTCACCACCACTGTCACATCACAGTTATTGGAAACCATCATCAATACTATACAAAACCGTACAGCAAAATCGCCAATGTTAGATGAATACTGTGGGGCATATTCACTAAGAATGCGCTGCGTCCGGTAATAGGGCGAAATATTGCACCACAACTGCACCCGCAGTCTGCGCCCAGTTACCCACACTAAGGATATTGCTCTAATCATATACCGGTGCAAACACGCCCACAAAACTGACAGCTTGG